>NW_007733158.1:61206-69662 GCF_000696425.1 Galeopterus variegatus | reverse complement strand
CGGCGCCTTTTGTGCCCCAGGCCCGCGCCCCCGGCTCGTCCCCGAGCCCGCCCTCAATCCGACCCCTGCCCGACGGCCCGGCTCTGCAAGTTCGGGCCCGCGGCGCCCGCCCGCCCGGCCCGGGATGCACGTGAACTTGGAGAAAGTAGCCGGGCGCGCTGGCCTGGCCCTCCGCGGCGAGGCGTGGACGCCCCCGGGCGCGCTTTCGTTTTCGTCTAGGACAAAGGTCCCTCGCGGCGCTGGTCGCGGACGTGCTGTCCGGGTCCTGCGGGCCACTCTTAAGCACTGTCCGGCTGTTAGATACAGGGAAGCCCGAGTCCAGAGGAAAGGAGCAGCGCAGCGCGCGGCGCGGAGCCGGGGAAGTGGGGCCTGGGCCGTGCGCTTCTCCGGTGGCCTTCCGGAGCCGTCCCACCCTGCGAGGAGTTGCTGGAGCTGGCACCGCTCTGCTCTCCGCAGTTTCGACGCGGGAAGGAGAGAAGCGTTTGGAACCCAGAACCCAGACCGAGCGCCGAGGGCCTATGCAGCCGTGGGCATGTTAGCGCAGCGCTGGCTGCGCCCAGGCGCGGTGCCCTGGCAAGGGCAGGGCTGTCGACCCGTGCGCCCCGGGTCTCGATCGGGTTCAAGGCGACGCCTGCAGATGCTGGTAAGTGCATTTCTCACTTTCGCTACTTAGCGAGTATTTAAATATTAATGAAGGGGGTGCTAAGAGGGGCCCTTCTGCGGGGCAGGCCTTTCACAGACGAGGGGACACGCGAAGGGGCTGCTGTTGAACCTGAAGCCGCGCCAGCTTGCAGGAACTCCGCAGTCGGTCAATCTGGAACTTGGAATTTGTGAAATACAGCTTGTAATCTCAGGTGTGCAGGCTTTTTGCCAGGGCGAATTTTGTTGAACACATAAAATAAGCATTAGTAGGCATCTTAAACACAATAGAAAAGAAGCATCTGTTTTTAGGTTCGATGAGTTTGGAAAGGTTCCTTGGAAGCTACAGCTCTTTCTTGAAAATTGGAAATCTTTCATTTACTTTCTAAACTCGTGCTGCTTCGTTGTTTTTTTTTTTTGTTGTTGTTGTTGTTTGTTTGTTTGTTTGTTTTTTCCCTGCTGGTTGGACATTGAGAGAGCTGATTTTCGGGGGACCCTCTGTCCAGCACTGGCGGCAATTGGCGGGTTGAGTGAAAGGCCCTTGTGTGGAAGCTGTTGTTTATGGAGGCGTAAAACGAAAAACAACTCATAACTTTTTGTAATAAATACCTCTTTATAGGAGGCTCACACACAGGCCTGGCCAGTGGCCCTAGGGAGTTTGTGGGGAGCGAGAGAGGGGTGAAGGAATGCTTGTTTCCCATAATGCTGGGTCTTAAGGTAACACCGAAATTAATTTATTCAAAGTTGGGTTTCGAAAGCTGAGGCCGTCCCTGCGTGCCAGCAACAGCTTCATTTTATTTTAGTTCATTGGTTCTAGCTATTTGGGATTTTAAACCGTGTGTTTGCACATGTGTGTACCTATCCTGGGTTAAAATGAAACCCCTAACTGTGGGGAGTTAAGCCTGCTTTTTAATGTGATTGTGCCGCAGGTGAGATTTCCCTCGACTCTGCCCCACCTTATTGATGTAGTTTGGATAACCCTTCTGGGTGCTTTCATCACAAAATAGTGGGGTGGGGGCCCTTCTCCATAACACCCCAGAGTCGTGAGCTGGCGCTTTGGAGGCTGTTTCCGGGAACGTGGACAGAGGCCTGAGTCGTCCAGGCCTGCCTCGTGCCTCCCTCCCCGGGCTGCCTGGTCCCCCGCTCCACTCTCTCCCCTGCCCAACTTTGGGGGAAGAACACAGAGGATTGAGGAGACTGTTTCGGTGGGGTCTGCCCAGCCGTGGCCGGATGGCCAGAGGCTAAAAGTTTGCTTCAGTTCTCACAAACTAACCTCGGCCATCTTTTTTACCAGGCTGCTTCTTTCCACCCTCCTCCCTGCCCCCCCACCCCGTTTTGAATTTTTATTTGTGATTTTATCAGAAGCAGTTAGCAGACATGAAAGCTGGGGTGGGACATTTGGGGGTGATCTCAGAATCGGGGTGCAGCTGCGGAAGGCCCGCCATGCTAGCCGGGAGCTGCTGTCTGGCGTTGGGGACGAGGTTAGTAATTATAAGAAGCTCAACTTCCATCGGGGCCTTGCCTGCAAAATGCTGGAGACATGTTCCCCCGGTCCACACGAGACCCGTCACATTGTGCCTGGTGGGCAGGAATGGTGTGACGTTCTGCACAGGCTGTTGGGCATCCCCCAGGATTAAAGTGGACTCCGAAACGGGGGACATCCGTCTCTCCTTCTCGACAGGCCTTCGGGCTAGGCCACAGGCTGTTGGGCATCCCCCAGGATTAAAGTGGACTCCGAAACGGGGGACATCCGTCTCTTCTTCTCGACAGGCCTTCGGGCTAGGTCCGGGTGAGCAAAGGCCTGCACAACCGAGGGAGTGATCCTAAGGCCACTGAGCGAGGGTTGCCATTTGCCAAGGCTCCAGAGTCCCTTCTGCTACCATCATGTGTGCCCCTGGCACTTGGAATGGGATGGAGGGGTTCTACAGCAGACAGTGGGACCAGCCGATGATGGAGGCCCCACTTCAGCCTCGACCAGGCCCTCTCCTGCCTTTGTCCACCTTCCGTTCAGTCGGAGACTCGGGTCTGCCCTCGGGCTTCTTAGTATGTTGGAATATCCTATCCCAGGGTATTTATTTTTGAGGACACACACGAAAGAGGAGACTCTTGAAAATGAAACTGGTTTGTGTGTTTTTTTTTATCACTTCTGGATTGAATATGAAAAATATAGTAAGCTGGGGGCCAGGGTTGTAGGGACTGTGGTGTGGGAGGATGGGCCTCGGTTTTTCTTTTTGTTTTTGTTTAAAGGATGGGCCTCACCTGCACTGGGGCCTCGCCATGCCCCAGATCCTCCTGCATGAGGGGTCTCCGGGGTACTGGCAGGAGAAGCTCGCTGGGCTCAATACAGGGCAGGGGGTGGCAGTGAGGCCCATCCCCCTCCACCATGGCCGGATCTCATGCGTGCTGCCTGAACGGTGCAGGCCAGCAGTTGGCTTTGCTTGACAGGAACAGCAAGGAGCTTTGCAGCAGGGTTACTTTTCATTCGTGTGGTTTGCACCTGGCTGGGGCAGACACTGTGTAAATCCGTCTCACTCGCTCCAGTCCCCAGAAGGGTACTGAGGCCTCTCCCCACCCAGCGTGGACGAGACCTGACCATGCAGCCTGTGCAGCTGAGGGAGGGGCAGGGTGGTCTGTACTCATCCAGATGGGCACCCTGCCTGGGCAGGTGCTCCCTCATGTCCAGGGGAACCTCTTGCGAGGAATACATGCCTACCTCTGGTAAAGGACAGTGTTTGGGAAGGGCCAGGCAAGAAACATCTTAAAACCACCATGCTTCATTTGTGAGTTATTGTTGTTGGTTTTGAGGGTATATTTGCATGCTTGGGGACAAGAGATAACAAACACTCTTGCAGAAATCTCAATAAACTGGGCTGTCCTAGCTCACATCAGAGTAGTTGAATCGAAACACCCGGGGTCTAATCTGTCCCTGCTACTGGCTCACTGTATGACCCTGTCAAGTTACGCTACCTCCCTGAGCCTGTACCCTGAGCTCTAAGGCAAGAGGAATAATACCAACCTCAGAGGATTAAGACAACATTATTTCCTTAAAGCAGAGTTCCTAGCATGTCGTCAGGCTGCTGCTATTGTCGTTGTCATCGTAAATGACAGTGACTGTTTTTGTTGTTAATTATTATTATATTTAATTATCATTTATTATTACTATTTTATATATTGCATTTTACTATTTATATATTGTATTATATTATGTCATATTCTAAGTAATGGAGAACCAGAAGGGGCACCAAGAAGTTTACTTCCCCTGTCCCACAGGTGGTAGCAAAAGTGGACCTTGATGGTATTTACAAGATAGACTAGCAGGGGCTTGCACAGTGTGACCACGACCACCTCGATGCATCCTGTACCTCACATTGGCCACGTGAGATGAGACCAAGGTCCCTTTGGGGACCCAAGATGTGCTGACAGAGGAGACGCCCCTTCCCGGGGGCAGGATGGGAACCTCCTGGTAATGGCACTTGAGGAACACACCTGGGTGCCAGCCCTGGGTCTGACCTTTGCCTTCCAGACATCCTGACATGGGTCCACAGTGGCCATACCACCCGCCAACGTCCTTGCCAGAAATACAGGTGGCAATTTGGTGGGGACTTTGCTGCTCTGCCGAGCTAATTGTTCCTTGGCCTGGGACAAGAGCATGTTTACCAAAATGCTTGCTTTGGAGAATTTTATCTCTCAGCTAATCGTTCAGGAAGACCCTGCACCATTGCCCTTTCTCAGAACAGCTTGTTGGGACAAGAGAGAAACTTGAACGGCAGCGGCCATGCTCTCTGAGGTTATAGAGCTGGGGACGGAGGAAAAGCAAAGTGTCTCCAGGCAGAGACAATGGATCTTTGGTGGGAAATATTTATTTTCAGGCCTGCCCGGTGCTCTGTTGGCTGGGATGGCCAGTGGAGCCCAAGTGTCCGGGCATTGCAGGCCCCAAACACATAGTCGGGGATGGAGATTTATAGAAGCAGGCAGAGACAATGGATCTTTGGTGGGAAATATTTATTTTCAGGCCTGCCCGGTGCTCTGTCGGCTGGGATGGCCAGTGGAGCCCAAGTGTCCGGGCATTGCAGGCCCCAAACACATAGTCGGGGATGGAGATTTATAGAAGAAAAAAAAAGAAAGTCTCCTGATCCGTGATTCTTGGGGAATTTCAGTGGGAATGTCTGGCTTTCTTTGTTGAGTGGTTTTCACAAGTTTATTTATTTTTTTCTTCTGCGATTTCTTTGTAAAGGCTTCAGGGGCACACTTGCAAGCGCCGGAAGGGTAGCCAGCTTTCGGATTGTGGGCCGGATGGGGCCTCCCTCAAGCCAGGCCTGGTCGGCCTTTGTTTGCTAGCCGGGTCTCAAAATGGAAGTGAGAAAATAGGGACTGGAAGAGGAAGGGTCTGTCCCCAGAGGTTGGGGCGGAGGCCTTTGAGAGGGTGATTTGGGCCAATATTTGCTGTTTTCCACTGTCATCCACTCCTCTCCAAATCCTGTTCTCAGAATTTGAGAGTGGCCTGTCGGTTATGGGAGAGTCTGGCCTGACTTGGCAAAGCCACACATGGGCTCCCAAACACCCTCCCTGGCTGGAGAAGGTGTTCTTGTAACCCGTGACAAACCTGGCCCAGAGTTAGCGCTCAATGAATATTTTCTGAATTAACAGAATGGACAGAATTTCACCCTGAGGCCTACACACAGGCCATCCTGTCTGGTGCCTTCACTGCCATCGGATAGTGCTAGAGCAGGGCAGCCAGGAAGGTCCTGCAAAGCGGGGCCGGGGCTCACGTTAGGACTGGGGAGGAATTGGTCTTGCTGGGGCTTGTGATAGACCATCAGGGAGCATCAGGCTTTTGGGTCTGCAGGGCTGCTCAGGCCCTCTGACGTTGGGGGGACATCAGGAAGGCCGAGGTGGACCATGGGCTGGACATACCTGCCACCTTGGGCAGTCCTCAGTCTGGACACCCCTGCAAGGCCCATGGAGGAGGACAGATGAGAGGGGGAGTCCTGATCAGAGTGGCAGACAGGGGTCTGCTCCTTGCCACACTTTCCCGTCACCCACAAGACTGCTGGTAAATGACAATATTTGGCTTCAAAAACCAAGTTTTATTTTTCTAAAACTGCTGCCACATCTTTCTTTCTTTTATGCTGGAACTTCTTAGCTATGGACTGTTTCGCCTTCTACATTAACCTGCCCAAAAGAATGCTATGAAGCGAGCTCTCTTTGGGGGGTATTTCAAGACAGCTTCTGAGACTGCAGGTAGAACTGGTAAAATTGAAATTATGGAAAGGAATGAAATCTTGTGGCACGGGGCAGCAAAACCCTAAAATACAGGTTTCTATTCACTTTTATGTGTCTGGGCTCGAGAATAAAATGCAGCACAGTCTTTCTGTCAAGTTTTGGATGGGCAGCTTCTTGCTGGACTTCGGATTCCGGAGGCGGCTCAGAAACCCATGCGGGCAGACGCATCCAGCGCCTCAGCAAGTGCTGGGTCCCCTGTTCAGCCAGCGGCTGGGAGGTTTTTTGAGTAGAGATGTGGCCGGCAGTAACAGAAAGGTAAAATAAGCCTGGAAGTTGTGCTTATAACGTGTGCGTGAGGCGTACCAAGTAGAAGGCCAAGCAATTTTTTTTTAAAGAACGACAGAATTTTCCCTCATGATTAAAAGCAGTGTCATCCCGACGCCTTTGGATTTCTAATTCCAGGGCTGGGTTTTTCTGTGAAAAGCCCTTCCTTAATTCTGGGGCTTCAGATGGCAGGAGGAGCATTTAGCTGAAATATTTACCTGCTGATTTGGGTCTCTTAAATTTAGAATCCCCTCTCGCATGTTTAAGGGAGATATTTACATTCAAATCAGCCTTTTATAATTACATTTTAAATTATAATAAAATGACAGTGCTGGGGCTCCAGTTTTCCATATGTTTTCATCGTAAGAGAAGCTGCAGTGGGAAATCAAGGGGGGGCTATGTGTCACCCAGACTTGCCTGTACAGGGTCTGGCCTGGAGGGACAGACGTGTGTCCAGAGCATGTCAGGGGCCACGGATGTCACCTGTGGAGCCCGCCCTACCCCACCAGGAGAGGGCTTGTTGATGGGGATTCTGGCCCAGCACTCTGCTGGGAGCAGCCAAACCTCACAGCATGCAGTTCCATTTGAGAAGGGCGTGATTCGGGCCTGGGTCCAGGCCTGCTGCCCTTGCTGGTGTGCTTGTGTCCTGAGCTCCACGATGGCCCGTGAGCCTGCTTTGGCAGCAGTGGGGTGGGGGCCATTATCTCCTGGGTGGCCAGCTGGGCACAGTAGTGGCCACTTCTGGTCGTGGCGATCCTGGGGGGAGGGCACCTCCTCCTGCAGTCACGACCTAGGCTCTGTCTCCTCTCCCATGTCAGGGAAGGCCCCAAAATGGCTACCTGGTCTTCACTGGCCTCCCCGAGGTTGCTGACTAGTGGAGCATGGGGGAGGGGGGCCTTCACCTCCCGGGACCAGGCTCTTGGCAGCTATGCCAAGCCGTGGCTGGAATGGAATTCCCGGCGTTCCTGGTCGGGCACATGGCATCGGAATCCTACCTGCTTTGTCTCCGGTGTCAGCTGGCGAGCCGGTCACGTGGCCGTGTGCGTGAGACCAGAGCCGAGACCCAGAGGCTGCTCTGGGCGGCTCCCTTCTCGATCACTCGCTCTATCCCCCGCCCTTTTTTCCAGCTTTCAGCATGACCGTCTCTGAGCAGGCGTAGAGCAGTATTAAAATAAAACACAATCCAGGCAGCCCAGGAGCTTCTGGCCCACGAGGCTGAGGCAGGTTTGTATGGTCTGCCCAGACTGCCCTTTACCTGGAGCCATTGTGGACAGAAAAACCCTTCACGTGTCCCATATGCTGAGGAGTTGGCCCCAGAGCCGGGTGTGAACGTCCTCAGGCGGCAGCCCAGGCAATCGCCTGCAGCACAGAGCTGGTCCTGCCTGCCCCAGACGTCTGTGGCAGGGATGGCACAGCTTCGTGGGGGCCCCTGGAAGCTTCCCACACTACCAGCCTGTCGCTCACCCACACACAACAGCCCAGTGATCAGCTGCTGCAGCTCCTGGTCACAAGAAAGGGCAAAAGGGGAGACTTGGGCAGACAGGGTGGCCAGGCGGACCCAACCCGGATGCCTGCAGGAAAGGGCAGTGCAGTCTGATCAATCTCTGAATGAAAATGCCACTTTGAGACCCTAAGACCATGACCCAGGTTGGAGGCTGGAACATAGTGACATTTCCCTGCGGTGGTGGTGAGGGTTGCCTTTGGTGAAACTGATTTGTGAGGGCCTGAGAGGCAAGGGTGACACTCCGGGACTCCACCCTAACATCCTCTCTTCCTTGTCCCCATGGTTGTTCGGCCGCTCCTTGGCCCTCCTCTGCTGGGTGCCCAGCATGGCGCTGAACCCTCTGCAGCCCCGAATGGTAGGAGCCATTTCCCCCCTTCTTAATACGGATGGGGAAACTGAGGCTGAGAGAGGTCGCCTGGCTTGTTCAGTTAGGTGGCCAGTCGGACATAAGGCTGGGCTCAAACCCGAGCCACGACAGCACCAGCCTCCACGGGCGTTAGGAGGGGGCACACTCCGAGGGCCCAGGCCCGGGGAGCTGCGGGGTGGGGGCTCCCGGCCTCATCCCCGAGGGAAACAGCCGGGGTGCCGGCCACCGCCTGCCCCTCGCAGGGCCCGCATGGGAACAATGTGGCCTCTATCCCCGGAGTGAGCCAGGCGCTGGACTCCCGACCCCTCAGAGCAGCCGGGCCAGGCAGGCCGCTCGCAACATGGCGCCCGGCCGCGCCGCCTGTCCCCGGGCCGGCTGGCGCCTGGCAGGCCTGGGCCG
>NW_007733158.1:51812-60780 GCF_000696425.1 Galeopterus variegatus | reverse complement strand
GGGGGCCCGCCCGCCCCTGCCACGTCTGCCATGCTCCCGGCACCCATGAGCATCTTTCAAAAACTCCCGGTGGGCGGGGCCGAGCGCAGCGGCCGCCTCTGGCCCCCTCCCCGGCAGCCAGTGCCAGAGGAGAGCAGGAGACAAAAGTAGCATTTTGCTCGTCCTCCTGGGCTGGCAGCAGCGCCTTCCCCCAGCGCCACTTGGCTCCTGGCGGTCCTGCCCCCGGGTGCCGGGGTGGCCAAGGCCCAGGCAGGACGGAGGGACCCGATGGACGACAGGCGGCCAGAGACCAGGAGCCTCGAGGGCCTGTCGGCCAGGGGCTGGGACCTGGGGACGGCCTGCTGGCCAGCGGGACCTGCCCTCCTCCCCTGCCTGAGTGACCACCGGGCCCGGGGACATCGTTTTCACTTCCTGGCTTTCCAGAAAGCGGCTGCCGGCTCCGGCTCCTCGGTAAGTCCCTTCTCCCTTCTCGGGCTGGAGACAGCCGGGGGTGCTGCCATCTTGAGCTCGGCGTCCCCTCCAGTTGGTTCTCCAGAACTCCGAATTCTATTTCAGACCCCCCCAGCCTTCGGCGAAGTAAGCCCTGCCAAAAACTGCGGGGAAATGCAGAAGCCAAGCCCATTTATTTTTAAGATCCAAAGCTACAGGCTTTAGAAATCACAATAAAAATGAATGTTTATTATTTCATGGTAGCTCCGTGTTCCATTAGAACGTGCACGGACGTTTCAGGAGGTATTAACAGGCACGGCCTACTCTCGCTTGCCTGCTTGTGGGGTTTGCTGGGGGGGTCTCATTAGTATTACCCTTCTTTTCATTTTTGGCGGCGCCAGGAGTGGGAAAGGGAAAAACACCAGAATCGTCCACGGCTCCTCCCAGCAAACTCATCGGCAGGCAGGGCCAGGCCGGCACACGGGAGGGAGGACTCTGCATCCAGAAACAGAGGCCCTTTTATTTCGCCCGGCATCTTTACCATTTCCACAGTATAGGGATCCAGTTCTTTCTCTCTTTCGTTTTATTTTTTGGAGGAAAAAAAGGAAGAAAAAGAAGAAAGCAGCTTTTTTTGGCTTTCAGCTCAGTGTGGGGAAGATCTTTTAGGTTGTAGAGCTTTGTTTTTTGAGCACTTATTTAAGCATGGGGTTTCTACCTAACAGTGCTATATGCCTGGCTCCTAGCTGCCCTGCCCACGGGCTGGCGTGGGGTGCATGTGAGCACCGTCCGCTAGAGAGACCCTCAATAAGGCCCTGAGCAGTCCCAGGGCCTGCCTGTGCCCCTCATCCTGTCCTGGTTTCCCACCTGCAGAGTGGTCGGTTCAGACACCCAGGCCGTCCAGGGCCTGAAACGTGGCCGATGGGGCTTGAATCCCCTCGAAGACCTTTGTGTCCCTCTGCCACGCCGCCGTTGTCCGAGCACTGGGCTCAGTGGCGGCCTGAATTTCCGTGTTAGTCCCTGGCCCTTTAGAATTGCCGGACCTTTTCCATTAAAAGGTAGGATTTGCAGAGCGCAGCTCCATGCTCACCTCCACCCTCTGGCAGGCTGACAAGAGCCGTTGTCCGAGCACTGGGCTCAGTGGCGGCCTGAATTTCCGTGTTAGTCCCTGGCCCTTTAAAATTGCCGGACCTTTTCCACTAAAAGGTAGGATTTGCAGAGCGCAGCTCCATGCTCACCTCCACCCTCTGGCAGGCTGACAAGACCGTCCTCGGTTGCTTCCCAGTTTCCCACATATGAGGGTAGCCAGGGTCTTGATTTATAGAAAACGAAAAATCAGACCCAGAAAGTCCTAAGTTGCACTGAGGAAAATTCCCACCTAACTACATCTTTGTTTTCGTAGTTCAGGGGCATGTGGGCCCTGCGTGCGTGGGCCCTGGTCAGAGCAGCCGGCCAGGGCAGACACCACCGAATGGGAAAACGGAGCTCAGCTCACAGGAAGAATATCGGCGGCTGCTTTTGTTCTTAGATGAGACAGCAGTCGATACTGGAGGATTTGGGGCTGCAAAAACAGGCCCATAGAGCAGAGATAATTGAAACATTTTCGTGATTATGACAGCCATGTTCTGCTGCTACAAGCCAGAGGATTCATTCCACCCAAATATTTAGCAAACATCAAATAAAACACTGGTGGCAAAATAAGTGTAATGAAAAAACCCGAGTGTAATAAATTTTATAGGGAAAAAAGTCAGGAGGATACAGAGATGGGCAGAGAGAAAAAGGGGTTAAGTATTTCCAAAGAATTTACACTTATAGTAGCTGTCTACTCATCTTTTTTGTTTTTTTTGTTGTTGTTGTTGGTTTGTTTGTTTTTTGTATTGTTAAATGTAGGTGAATAGACCTTTGATCCTAAATTCTGGATGAATAGATGGTAAAATTTCCTGAGCATTAATTCATCTTCCTTTTGGACAAGTTAGGAGCAAGTAGCAGGAAAATCAGTTAGTTTACATACATGAGCGTTTTTATTTTAAATTAGTATTTTCCACCGTGATTAAATTCATCCGATGCTGTTAGTGTATGTTAGTGTATATGTGCACACTTTCCTGTGCACATCTTATATACCTGGGATGGTTGTATGTGATCCACTGTCATCTTAGTTTTTTTAACTTGGATGTCACTGGACCTGCCCCCAAATCGGTAAAATGCTGTGGATTCTGTTTTTTTTAAAAAAAAATCAGGCAAAATTTCAGCATTCTCCATGGCAGCCAGTGCTTCTCGGCAGGGTTTTTTTTTTTTTAAAAAAAAAAAAACCTGCCGAGAAGCCCTGGCCGCCATGGAGAATGCTGAAATTTTGCCTGATTTTTTTTTAAAAAAAAATCAGGCAAAATTTCAGCATTCTCCATGGCGGCCAGGGCTTCTCGGCAGGTTTTTTTTTTTTTTTTTTCTTTTTTTGAAGATAGTACCACGCAAAGCACTTTTCACATCATTGCTTCTATATAAATTCCACTATAGACTGAAATTATACATTCTCACAGCACAGATGGGCTGGTCTGTCATTACAACTGCCGGGTACTTGTTGGAACACACAGCATATTTCAATTGTGGAGTCGACAATTTCGAAGAACTGAGGTCAAAATAAACAAGTTGCATTTGTGTATAGAAACAGACTTATTCAATGATCTCGTCCCCTGGAAAGTTCAGCAAAGGAACAACCATCACCTTCATTAAATTTTAATTAAATTTTTGGTCTTCATCTTTTAAGACTCCAAGTGTCCTATGTCAAAGGACCTTAAATGTTTTAATTAATTACCTTTTTATGTTGTTTCACAGCATGAACAGTGTAACACGAGGTCTAAATTCAAACTTGTGGAGTGTAGGGACTTTCCTTGTTAATATCTTAATAATCTCTATAGGACAGATGTTAAATCTAGCTGTTTTGTGTTGACTTGTAATTATTTTGAGACTTTTATGCAAAATCAGATGATAAATATTTTGGATGGTCAAAAGTTATGTTTAAATCCACACTAAAAACAAATTTTAGCAGGTAAATTATATAGAATAGCTATAAACTTAAAAAAAAATTATCTCACCAAGATAACAAAGTGCAGAATTTATTGGCCCATATCAACATACTTGAGGGCAGAGCAGTTTTTACAGCCACAGTAATTTGCAAATGATGGTAACTGTTTATTTTGTGAATTTGCTCATATTATGATGTGAGTCCTCGGGCCCTCTTTTTCCCCTGACATTTAAGTGTTTGCCTCTCCGTGTCTCAGTCCTGGATTCAGGTGCTACAGTTTCTCACTCACTGAGACCACATTCATGCCTTGGTGGCTGGGAGGAGGGGACGGGCACTTCTCTTTGTTGGGTCCGGCAACCTCGCGCCACTGCATCCATTTGTGAATAGAAGTGCTTTGTTGTGGCTTGTTTATTTTAAGAAACGTACCTGTTAGTGGACATGTGAGCGAATAGTAGGAAAAGTGAAAAGCTGATGGCATGTGCCATAGCCGGTTGGGTGCTGTGTTTTCCAGCAGCTCCACTGTCTGATCTTTTCACAGCTCCATCCTTCCCAGTCCTGGTCAGTCCACCTACTGACTACGGTCTCAGTGTCCAAGGTGTATGGCACTGGTCTGGGGGGCTCCAAAAGATGAGGCAGAGTGAAACAGCCCCGGCTGTGACGTGTGCGGCAGCGCCTTTCGCAGTTGGGGAGAACACGCACTCCGGAGCCCGGGGCCTGGGTTCAGAGTGAGTCGTCTTTGTTTCCTGGCTGTGTTGATCAAAGGCAAGTCATTTCACCTCTCTGTGCTTCAGTTTCTTTATCTGTAAAACGTGGACAGTGAGTGTAAACTTAATACATGGAAAGCTTGTTTCATGGAACACATCCCATAAACACTATTAGTTCCTTGCTTTATTTCTGAGTCTCAGAACATGTCTGCAAGAGGGGATTATCATCACCTGTGTTCCACCAGGGGAGGCAGTGACCTCAGAGGGGCTGAGTGAGTCCCCAAGGTTCAACTAGCAGATAGGGGTTGGGTTGGGGTTGGAACCCAGCCCTGCGTTCCTCCAAAGCCCAGGTTCTGCTGTAGTGTGAACTCATAAGCATTGCCATACATGTACATGTGGAGGCATGGATACGGATGGCATGCCTTTGCCTGGTGCGTGTGCCCAGAAGTGTGTGCATGTAACCTGCACACATGCACAGGTGTCCTGTATTTCCCCGTCGGCTGATGCCTGGATCCACCCAGCTGTCCCTGGCAGGTTGGCGGTTCCCATAAAGGTGAGCTGGTGTTTGGAGGTAACCATGTCTGGTTGGGGATGGCCCTCTTCCTTCTCAGTGGGCTGTGGAGCCCTCGGACCATGCCTGGTGATGACTGGGCCATGGGCCTTCCATGCCCCACGGGTGCCTGGTGGGTCATTCTCCCCAGGCCAGGGGAGTGGACAGACGGGAGTGGACAGGCCTACCAGGTGCTCAGCACGTCAAGGAAGGTGGTGGGCTGGGCGGGCCGCTGTCTCCTCGCGGTTGGGCGGTGCAGGGCGCCAGCCATTTGCAGGCTGGGAGGCGTGGAGGCGAGCCTTCAAGCCCGGGGAGGAAATGGCGGCGCGGCTGGCCCAGAGCAGGATCCGGGAAGGCGGCCGAGGCAGGGAGCGGCCGGAAGGCCTGCTGTGGCAGCAGCATGCTCGGCCCTCCTCCCAGAAGCAGCCGCGGGGCCAGACCTTCCAGGCAGGTGTGCGTGTCCACCCACGTGTGCACACGCACCCCTGGAATGCGGTGGGCCGGGGCATCTGATGAGATGGTATCAACGCCTGGCACGCCTTTGGACCAAAGCGGCCTTGGCAAAGGGTTATTGCCATAAGGCCTCAGTTCTCTGTCTTTAAAATGGGGAATATAGCACGGGCCTCAGAAAACAGTCAGAAGCATCTGGGAAGCCCTGGTTGCTTGGTTTGTTCTCTCACTGGGGCCTAATAGGAAGAGACAGGAGGCCTGGGCTCTCAGGTGAGCTCCCTGCCCATCTCAGCCTCGGTTTCCCCATCTGTGAAAGGGAGGAAATAGATCCTACCTATAGGTTTCTCATGGAATCAAGTATGAGGGTGTGTATATTCAGCACTTGGCCAGATGCCTGGGGCAGCACCTGCATGGTGGTAGTTGAGGTGGGCCCTGGAAAAGGGTCCCTTGGCCCCTGGTTGTGTGATCCTCTGGGCTTCTGAGCTTTGTGGCCAACTGGATGTGGGGTGTGGGCTGGGCCCGCCATTGCAAACCCCCAGGAGGTATGAGCAGCAGGGGTGGGGTGCTTGGGAGGCAGCCTGTCTGCTCCAGTGTGCACGAGGGAACCTCTGGCCCAGTTTCCTGGGAGCCCAGCCCTGCCCCAGGATTCCTGCAGTGGGTGTGCCCATGCCTCGGGCTCAGACGTGGGTGGAGGGACACTGGGATCCCGCCCTTCCCACCCTGCCAGAGCCTGCTGGTTGTGCAGCTTCTTGCAGCTCGACGGGACGAGGAGACCCACCTGGGCCTGGTGTTCGAGGTCAGATGAGCGGCCCTTCCGCACCCACCTGACACAGACACATGTGACCTTGCAGTGGGCAGCCTTCAAAGTCTGCCGCGGCTGTTTGGAGGCTTTGGCGGCGTGGAGACGGTGCCCTCCAGCTAAGCCTTCGCTGTTGTGAATGCACAGATAGGAGGTGTCTGACATCAATACCTTTGGAGACTCTCAGCACCTACGGGTGGGCCACAGGGTCTCTAGCTCTGCCCCGCTGGGTGGACTGGACTCACTCAATCGGCTGCCCAGCCCATGGGACCAATGCTGATGGGTGGCTTGTGGATGCACATGCCAAGCCTGGGGCCAAGCAGCATGGCAGGCCACCACAGCCCATGGTGGCCACGGCCTTACCAAGTGCAATGGAGGGAAGGGTGTGGCCATCACAGTGTCTATCTGCCAGGGGTGGGATGAGTGAGACCAGCGGGGCAGGACCAGCTAGGGCACCCAGGATGGCAGAAATCCCCTACCTTGGCCTGTGGGGAGGGTCGGGGGCCACATTTGGCTCCCCCAGGGAGCATCAGTGCATGTTGGATGTTGCCAGTGGGACTCAGTGGGGGAGCTGACCTTGCTGAGCACCACTAAGCGCCAGACCCTAGGCCAGGTACTTCACATCCATTTTTCTTAAACACCCTTTTTTTTTTTTTTGTCTTTTTCATGACCGGTAAGGGGATCACAACCCTTGGTGTGGTGTCGCCCGCACTGCGCTCAGCCAGCGAGAGCACCGGCCAGTCCTATATAGGATCCGAACCCGTGGCGGGAGCGTCGCTGCGCTCCCAGTGCCGCACTCTCCCAAGTGCGCCACGGGGCCGGCCCTTAAACATCCATTTTTAAGTTTAGTCTGCCCGATTCCATTTCATTTCAGCATCCAGTCAGAGCCAGCGTGTACCCGTGCCAACCTGGTGCTGGAATATGGAATCCTTGTCCGAGTGGGAGTTCCAGTCAATGGGGGGGCAGGTGGGTGTTAATAGTTTTCTGTATGAGAAAACTGAGGCTCAGAGAGGCCGAGGAACTTCCCCAGAGTCACGCAGCTAGCGGGCAATGGCGCCTGTGCCCTAACGCAGGTCTTCGCCACAGCTGTACTTGAACAGCCCTGCACAGCATCCCTGTTTATCTTCAGCCTCTCTTGAGTGCTGACCTTGGCAGGTTCTCTTCAGACACCCAGCACTAGGAAGGACCTTCCCTTTGGCCTGGAATTCTTCTGCCCTGAGGGAGAGCCAGGAATGGTCCTTGGGGCCTATGTCTGACTGGTTCTGGGGACCCTGAGGATCTCTCTCTGGCTCAGAGGGCCCCGTGGGCTCGAGGACTCTGCGCCTTCATGGCTTGGGGTGCTGGTGGGGCCCAGGGACCCCACATAGCGGGGCAGCGGGTGGTGGGAAGGAGGGAGCCGTGGGGTCGTCCTTGTCGGCAATTCCTACAGGCCGAGGTGGGGAACTGAGATCGGATGGCTGGGTGCCGTGTGCGGGGCCGGGAGGGACTCACAAGAGACCAGCTCTGTTCGAGTGTACAGGGACCATGTCAGGGCAGGGACGAGAGCCTTCCGTGAGCCACGTCTCATCCGTCGGCCTGGTCCATGCTGTGGCGCTTGTGTCCTGGAGTGCACGGGTTCCCTTGTCCTTCAGGGCAGTTCTGAGCTATCTTCCTTCTCCAGCGCCCTGACTCGGAGAGGTAACAGAGCCTGCTCCATGCCAGGCCCAGGGGCAGCCACAGGAAGCCAGACAGCGCCATCGAGTGACTGCTTAAAGCAGACCTGTGGAGCACCAGGTCCCTGGCTGGCTGGGCCAACACCATGACTGACTGTCTGTCCCCTGCATCCCACATCCCCAGCTCACAGGCGTGGCGGCCTCCCTGAGAGGCGAGCTTTATGTCATCAGCCAGCAAGCACAGGCACCCTGGACAAGGGCCAGACCAAGGTCGAGGAGACACTGGCGGGGCCCAGGCCCAGCCGCAAGAGGAGCAGGAAGTTGGCTCGAGCATCCACAGATCTGGGAAGCCTCCTGGAGGTGGTGGACCCGTAGCCCCAGGCTCTTTCCCAAAGCTGACCACCAGGGCTGCAGCTGCAGGGCCCCCGAGTTCGGCCCTCAGGCCTGCCACGTCCCAGGGCCCCACTGCCAGGCACCGCCCCACGCCAGCCCTGCACAGGCCACATCTGCTGCAGCAGCCACGCCAGAGCTCCACCTCCTGGGCTCCATCCCCATGGAAACCACAGGGCGGGGGGGACGTTTGGGGGGGCTGGCTCCTGCTGCATTTGGCCCGCTGACTGGTTTCCATTAGAGCCGGCCTGCTTTCCCTGAGCCCTGCCCCTGAGGTTCAGTGCTCCCCCAGGGGTTTCTTTCCACATTTACTGAGCACCAGCTGGGCTGTGCCAGGGAACCCAACAGTCTAGGCCCTGCTTATCCTGGCTGACATCTGCTGGTGGCATGTCCAGTGGGCTTGCGTGTCTGCTGCCCAGGGTCCTGCCCAGCACTATAGCTCCCACCTCCCCCCCACTTCCCGGTCCTTTCTCAGTGAAGCCCAGCAGCCACCGGGGTCCCCGTGTCCTGCACTGAGCTCTAGATCTGAGACAGGCCCTGTGCTTTCATCATAGCTGGGCCATACAGTCACCAGGGGGCCTGGAATAAGCCCTTTCCTCTCTCTGGGCCTCAGTTTTTTTTTTGTTTGTTTTTTGTTTTTGTCTTTTTCCGTGTCCGGCAACGGATCGCAACCCTCAGTGTTGCCCCCGTACCGGACCGGGGACCGGCAACGGGATTGCAGCCCTCAGTGCTGCTCCCGCGCCTTGCTCAGCCAGTGAGCGGGAACCGGTCTGTATGTGGGATCCGAACCCTCGGGTGGAAGCGCCACCAAGCTTACCAAGCGGCGCACTATCCAGTGCGCCACCGGGCTGGCCCTGGGCCTCAGTTTACCCAGCTGTAAAATGAGGGGTTGAACTGTTTCTTGAGTTCCTTACACTGCTAGAAAGAGACTAAGAGAAGAGAGCCCCAGTGACGCCAGCTCTTCTGGATTCTCAGGAC
>NW_007733158.1:46838-51609 GCF_000696425.1 Galeopterus variegatus | reverse complement strand
GCGCGGGCCCGGGGGCCGGCAACGGGTTTGCGGCCCCCAGTGCGGCTCCCGCGCCTTGCTCAGCCAGTGAGCGGGAACCGGTCTGTATGTGGGATCCGAACCCTCGGACGGGAGCGCCGCCAAGCTTCCCAAGCGGCGCACTATCCAGTGCACCACCGGGCTGGCCCTGGGCCTCAGTTTACCCAGCTGTAAAATGAGGGGTTGAACTGTTTCTTGAGTTCCTTACACTGCTAGAAAGAGACTAAGAGAAGAGAGCCCCAGTGACGCCAGCTCTTCTGGATTCTCAGGACCAGGATTTTTGTTTGTTTTCAGAGACTTTTTTTTTAAAGGGAAGGAGTTATGGAATTTGACTGGTGATAGTTGTTTGAGAGGCCAAGAGCCAGCCATGGACACATGGGCAGCCAGGGGCCTGGGCAGCTGTGCCTGCGGGCTGCCCTTGGCATGTGTCGGCACCCAGTGACCTGGCTGCAAACACAGTGCGTGCGGGCATGAATCGTGCTGCAGCAGAATCCAAAGGGCTCTGAAAAACTACCCGAGAGGTTTCCAGAGGTCAGAAGATGTGGGCAGGAAATAAGATCCAGCTTTTAAAAAAAAAAAACCTGGCCGACTCATCCCCAGGGAGCCTGGGGAGGCCTGGGAAAGTCCACCACACGGCGGAGTTTGAAAAGCTGGGCAGACTGTTACCGCCAGCAGCAGGGTGGCCCCAGCCCAGCCCACATCTCGGTGGCATGTCACTTTCCACCTCCAGCCCCCGAGAGCCGGGAAGTTCCACAGGAGAGGTGGGTGACGGCACTGGCCCTTCGGACTTTGTGCCTGACCTGCCAGGCAGCTGGCTTTGCTCCTCCCAGGGGAGCTCTCGGCTCCTGCTTGCATGTGGTGAAATGTCACAGGGAGCAGCCTCTGCTGAGCCCCACAGGTGCCTGTGCTGTGCTGGGGACACTTTCCAGCTCGCAGACAAGGAGAACCTGGGATGTGGCCTTCTCGGCAGCAGGGAACAATGTGCCTGCTGGTCTGGGCAGAGTACGTTGCCTCTCCAGGCCTCAGTGTCCTCATCTGTAAAATGGGGCAGTCACCCTGACTTCCAGGGTTCGTGGGAGAATAAGATGAGATGAGATGAGGGTTCAGGGCTGGATAGATGGCAGGAGGTAGCCTCAGAACTGTGCCCACCCCAGCATCCCCCGCATGAATGAAGCAGGCTGCACATCCCAGAGAGCCGCAGACCCCTGGTGGGAAGCAGGAAAGGCTGACCTTTCTATGGACCACCTGGAATCGCTGTTAGAAGGCTCCAGGGTGGCAGGTGCCCAGGTAGCCTGCAATGTGGTGTTTTCTTCTTCTCAGCCACAGGGCTGAGTCCCTTCACACCTCCCGCCTGAGGCCACCTGGGTTTGCTGACTGATCCTGGCGGCAGGAGAGGCCACTGACGGGTCCTGGGAACATCGCTACTATAGCTCCCAGGACGGGCGTGGTGGCATTTTCAGTTTCCCGTCCCGGACAGGCATGAAACTTTGGCTTGAAGGTTCGTGTCCTCGTGGCCGTTGCATCCATGTCCCCACCCTGCCCTTCCGATAAAAGTAGGCCGAGGGGGCTGTGCAGAACAGCATGCTGCAGCCCTGACCGAGGCTTGATTTAGACATATGGGGAAACTGGGATAATGCAGGAAAGGAAGGAAATTTCCCCAGGGAAAGGGGGAAGAGAAGATAGAGGAGCTTAAGTGCCCGCATAATTACGAAGTGTGGCGTGGTGATTTATGGCAAGGCAAGCCAGCTCCTCCGGCTGGTCTCCGCCACCCCCTCCCGCTCAGTCCCCTGTGCCCACAGGACCTGCTGTTGGGGAAGGCAGGGAGGATGGCGGGCACTGCCCAGCACCCAAGCTCAGCCTTGTCTCCTGGGTACAGGCCCCAAGTGGGCCATGGGCAGGAGGTACAGTGAGGGGGACCAAGCTCCTCTATGTTGGGCTCTGACATCTGCTACCTAGGGTGACCTCACAGAGCCCCAACATATCACCAGCCTCAGCCTACAGACAAGGAAGCCGAGGTCTGGGAGGTTAACCAGACTGGCCACCATCCTAAACCCCAGACCATCCCCTCAGCCCACAGCTACGTTCAGGGGCCTTGGGAGGTGCCTTTGACATAGGCAGAGTGGTGGTGGCAACTGTCACAAGCAGGCCTCTGCCCTCTGGTCCTGTCTCCCACTTTCAGGGTTCCCATCCTGCTGCTGGCTGAAGTCCAGTCTCCCCTTCCTGGGACTCTTGAGATTCCCAAAAACTAGCCCTGTCTCCCTCCATGGTCCCATCCCCCACCTCTCCAAACTATGGCTCAGCATCACCTCCTCCTGGAAGCCCCCCTGCTCTCTCCCCACCCAGTACACTGTGCTTGCAGCCCCAAGCTGAGGTGGTCAGTGCACACATGGGTCTGTCCTGGGAGACTGAGCGCCTTGGGCAGGACAGGCTGTAATCGCCTCTGGGCCTTGGGACCTAGCACCAGCCTGCTGGCTCTCCGGGAATGTTTGAAGAGTGAATGAAACAGAAGAGAAGACCGTGACCCACCGCCCTGCACTCAGTGCCATGGCACAAGCCACAAGATTTGCAGTATTGGCTGGTGAGTTTATTTTTCCACCCCCACCAAATATATTCCCTCATAGGACTGACTGGGGGCTGTGAAACCTCATTATAAAGAGCATCATAGCGCCGGCTGGACAGGCCCAAGCAGCTCGTGGAGGGAACACCGGCCAGTGGCTGTGGGTTGGTGCCGGCTGCGTGTGTCCGGCTGCAGGGAGACCGCGGCTACTTCTCTGAGGGGGTTCACTCAGGAATATAAACTATTTGAGGTGGCCAGGGAAGGTTGTGGGGCCTTTTCTTCTCAGTTCACTGGTGTGAAAGGTGGGAACCCGTCATACCATCATGTGTCACTGGCAGGTAGTGGCACATTGTTAATTTAGGTCAGATATTTTTAGTTTACAAATTTCCTGCATGGCCCTGCCTCCACATTTCAGCTGATGAGGGTCCTCTTCCTCCAGGAAGCCTTCAGAACCGCCAGACCCTCTTGCCCGCCCTCCCCTGGCAGGGGCTGGTTCCTGCCAGCTCAGCCTTCAGCCCACCCAGTCTCCTCCGGGACCCGTCACAGCCCCTGCAGCCCTTGTCCTCCCATCGTTCATCTTCATGGGACCCCACTTCTGGGGGTTTCCCCTGGTAGATGGGGGAAAGATTTATGCCTAGAGATAGAGACGTTCACCTAGAGCCCCTTACAGATGGGAAAAGCTTCTTGGAACCAACCATTTTCCGAGGGTTGGATGTTTGGGTTGAGTAGTTGTGATAATGTAACTTTGTGGGCTCGTGTGCCTCCTGGGAAGGGGGAGGCAGTGCGTGTCCTCTGCACGGGAGCCCCCCTGATATGATGGCGCTGTGGGCCAGGCTTGGCAGAGGATGGCGGGTTGCTGCTTTCTCTTTTTCTCAGTTTTCCGAAATCGTGTTTAACAAATGCCCATTCCTTTTGTAATGGGGAAAAAAAAAGTTTTCATTATAAAATTAATCATCTGGCGAGAGTGAAACTGACCTGACCAGATTGTCCCTACAAGGTCTCTCCCCGCAAAAAGAGACATTTGCAGCATATGCAGGAGGTCACGGGGTGGGGGCAGTGCCATCCGTCAGGGCATCTTGGCCATTTAAAAGGAGCAGATGAGATGTGGGGAGGGAGATGCCCTGGAGATGGGGCTTCGTTGTTTTGCTGTTACTGGTACTAACAGCGTTTGTGACAATCCCCGACTTCGCAGAGAGCTGTGGGTGGGTGTGCATACGGCCACATGTCTGGCTTTTCCAGAACCAACTTGGTGGTGTGCGGCAGGTTGTCAGTTGCCTTGAGTGAGAACCTGCTGTGTGTACAGTGGCTGGTCCTGCCGGCAAGCCTGTCCCCTTTCTCTCTCACCTCGGACGTCAGCTTCATACGGTAGGTGTCAGCCGCTCTTTCTAAGATGCGAAATGGACTGGCTTGGAGAGGCCGGGTTCCTGAAGGCTGCACAGCCTGGAAGATTCCACGCAGCCTTTCTAGAGCTTGTGCTCCCCCGGGAGATGACGGCTCTGCCGCTAGATGCTGCGTTTTGGGGGATCTGAGCTCCCCTCTCGCCCTGACCACACCAACCTCCATGGTAGCCCTTGGCTCCCCAAAGTCCCTACTGGAGTCGTTAGGCCCAAGTGTGGCGGCTGAGATGGGACGTGGCCCTGGTGAGTGCATGTGCCGAGGCAGGGAGGCTGGAGGGTGTGGCAGCCTCGCCGTCGCATCTCTGACCTCTCCCAACCCATTTTGGGTTACGGTGGGGCCTTGGGCATCCGACTCAGCTTCACCCCAGGCCAGGTCTTGGAACTGTCCACTGCGTTTCTGCACATAAATTGAGAGGGTGCACTGAGCAACTTATCCATGTGGAGGGGACGTTTCTCCTACATGTGACCTCTGAGAGGGCCCAAGTTTAATGCTGAAGACCAGTGTGCCCTGTGGTGTCTGTTCAGGCTCTGTGGGCAACCTCTGTGTTTCCCAGCCAGCCCCTTGCAGCCTCTCCTGAGACCCGTCCCCTGCCGGCCCAGGCTGGTGCAGGCCAGTGGTATGAGAAGAGGCTGGATAGGAACTTCTCCAGGCACTGGAGCCTGGAGTGACTTCCCACATGGACTCAAAGCACCTGGGGGGCTGGCGGTAGGCGCTGTTGTCCAGTGAGCCCCACCGTGCCCAGGCAAGGAGCATGTGTCGTCTCTGATCTTGTGTGTAAATCGGGGGGGGGGGGGGCAT
>NW_007733158.1:42802-45838 GCF_000696425.1 Galeopterus variegatus | reverse complement strand
GTAAAGGGGGGGGGGGGGGGTCATTGTCCGCATGTGACAAAGATACTGAGGCCCAGAGAGGGGAGAGGGCTTGTCCAGCCAAGATGGGAACCCAGTGGCTCTGCTGGGCCGCCCTGCAGATGGACCCACCCCATCATGCCAGTGACCACACCATGGGCCAGGGGCTCTGAGAGGGGACGGCTTTGGGAGGCTCAGGCAGTCCCAAGAGAACTCAGTGTACTTTCAGGAGATTAAGACTCTGAGGGCAGGTAATGACATGTTTGTCCAACTCCAGAACTCAGTGACTAAAATTGGAAGTTGCCAGGTGAGTGAAGATGGGCAGACTGGGGGAGCTGGTGGTGACCAGGCACCAGACAGGGCCTCCCCTGCGTAGGACACTGGCAGTCGCTCGGCCCTGCTGTTCCGTCACGGTCATTGGGAGAGTTGGTGAAAAGATACGGGAGCAATTGAAGGTCCTGAGGGGAGTGCAATCTGTAAATTCAGCTCTGAAGTCGGAGGGGTTCCCCTGTCACAGCCCTTGGCAGCCAGGGTCCCAGCCCCAGAATGGAGAACAATGCTCTGTCAGCTGCCCCGCTGTTTTAGGGTGCCCTGGTTTGTGGTCTTTTCCCAGGGAAGGTCCCAGAGCTGCCATCCCGTTGGTTCCAGGTGAGGGCATTGGGAATAGTCTCAGCCCAGGGCAGCAGGCAAGGGTGGGTCACGTGGGATTTCCTAACCAGGCTGCTATGGGGCGTCTTTGTGGGTGGCAAGCCCAGGTAATTAGGTGTTGGTATCAGTGCGCTGCTGGGCCCATGCCGCAGGTAGGAGAGGCCCAGCCATCCAGGCAAGGGTCTGTGTGGCCCAGTGCATCCCCTTCTTGGGGCCTGGTCCCCATCCCACAGAGCAGGACAGCCGTGTGCTCAAGGCCAGAAAGCCCTGCAGACTCCATCCGAGAGGCGGCGGCAGCTGGGCCTGGGCTGACCATGCCACCACCCCGCAGCTTCTCCAGGAACCCTCACAGTCTCTGGGCACAGACATCACCAAGGACCAACAGGGTGCATTGGGCGCCCCCAGGCTCCTGCTTCTGTTTTCGGAGATGCTTGATCATGGCACAGCCCACGCAGGATGGGAAGAGGGTTGGGGTGGGGGCTTGCTGCAGGCTCATCTCGGGCCCCAGGAGCCACCAGAGGTCCCTCCAGCCTCTAAGACCTCACAGGTCCTGTGAAAACGACTCTAGGAGGCTGGAGACATGCGGAGGGAGACGTGAGCCAGTTAGCCTAAATGGGGTGACTCAGCCCCAACCTGCTCCCTGCCCTGTGCCCTCTCACCACAGGATCTGGAAAGGCCACGCTCCTGGGAAAACTGGGCCACCCGCGAGCCGAGCATTCTTGTAACCCGGGGTCCATGGGATGCCCGGGCCTTGGGTGGGTTTCAGGGGGCAGTGGGAGAGAAACGGCAGGCTCCGGGGGCCTCAAAGCCCGCGTGTGCAGGGTGGAAAGGAAAAGGAGCGGGCTTCTGGGCCTTAGTGTTCTCACATGGCTGGTCCTGGGATGTCCCCCTCAGTGGCTCATGGCAGCCACTTGAGTCACCACTTGGAAAAGACCCATAGTCCTGTTTGTACCTTGTAAGTCCCAGCTATTGGGCATCATTCCAGGAATATGGTGGGTGAGTGCGGGCACTTCTTGTTGTCCTGGCTGCCTCCTGGGTGCCAGGCACTGAGCAAGGCCCAGGGACACACAGCTGTGTAAGAGACGGTCCCTATCCTGGAGCTCCCAGGCCTGGGGTGAGACAGTGCAGGTATCTGTGAGCTGATTTCAAAGCCTACTGCCACAGCTAGAGAGATCCCTGACCCAGGGGGGCTCCCTGGGCAAGGTGACCTGAAGGGTGGGTGGCAATTGGGCATTTGATGGTAGGAGAACGTCTCGGCCCCAGGGAACAGTGGCTGCCACCCAAGGCAGGGCTGAAGTGAGCACCACAACGGAGTGGCTGTGCTCTGCCAGGGCAGGTGCCCCAGCCCCGCCTGCCCCTTCCTCTGCAGGCACTGGAGGATGTGCAGGTCCGGCTCAGGCTGCCACGGGGGCCAGTGCTTGGGGTCTGAGGGTGCACTCCGGGCAGGGGTGGAGGCAGGCTCGATGAGACTTTCCTTTGCAGTCTGTGGCCTCCAGGTGAAGTCCTAACCTGTGGGCATGGGTGGCCCGTCTGCAGGTGGTTGTGAGGGGTCACTGAGGCAGAGAGGGGCTGCACTGACTCCCTCCTCAATCTTGGGGACCTAAGCCGCCAGACCTGTCCAGCTGATCCCTTGGTGTACTTGTGTCTTATAGAACATCGCACCCCAGAGCCCCACCCCGGGAAGTGGGAGCCCATCATGGTTTTGGAAGACCCTCCAGGACTCACGGCCCAGGTAGCCCCATCTTTGCCCGGACCTGGGTGGGGAAGGGTTCACTCTGGTCAGAAGCAGCCCCAGAGTTGGGCGGCCTGGCCAAGAAAGGGCCAGGGACTGATCTTTCAGGAAACTCCAGCACCAGCCCCACCCTCACAGGCCCACCTTGTAGCCAGGCCCACCCTGCCCAGAGTCCCTGAGGGGCTCAGCCTGGCCCCCAGCAGGTGGGAACGGCCCCAGCCCAGGACCAGGAGTGAGGGAGTAAAGCAAAGGACCCCTGGCCTGCTGTGCACTGCACCTCCCACCCATCTCCGCTTGTCTGCCCTATGCCCATGATGGCACCTCCTGGAAGCAGATAGAATCAGACAGAGACAGAGCACCCCCGGGGGAGGGCAGGGAAGGCTGAGTCATGCTATGGAGGTCCTCCTGAGCTAGCTCTGTGACTACCGCCCACAGCTGTGCCAAGCACCTGGCACCCCAGCCCCCAGGTCCCCTCCTCCTAGCCATCCAGCTGACCTGCGAGGCTCCCACACTCAAGCCTCCCAGGGACTTCTGAGTTTTGCTCCAGGCCTCACTGGGGTCTTAGGGCAGGTGGCCAGAGCTGATGGTACAAACAAGGGACATGCATGCACACTACTGCGTGCTCCAGCCCAAGACTTAACCAACATCTCTCTTTCCTT
>NW_007733158.1:28407-41976 GCF_000696425.1 Galeopterus variegatus | reverse complement strand
ACAAGGGACATGCATGCACACTACCGCGTGCTCCAGACCAAGACTTAACCAACATCTCTCTTTCCTTCCAGGCCTCTACCCCTCTCCTCAGCCACTTCCCCAGGTGACGCCTGAAGCTCAGGAGACTGTCCACGCTCAGGTCAGTGCAGTGGTTTGAATGTTGATGAACATCGTGATGACCCACTCCCTTTCTCTTGGCTACCACCCTCAGCCAGGCGTGCCAGATACGCACACACATGCAACACGCACATGCGTGTAATACGCATGTGTGCCCCTATGGGCCTCCGGAGGGCCCAGGGGCTGGCAAGTTCTCGCACATTTGCACAAGCTCAGCTGAGTCTGCTCCTGACCTCAGCTCCCACCTCCCACCAGCTGCCTTCTGCAGGGAGCAGGGTCTCTGGGAAGTTAGGGGCTTACCCAGAAATCACCCCAGGAAGTTGGACGGGGACCATCTTTCTGGGTCCCTCCTGCACAATAAATTGAGTGAATCTCCTGTTTGTAAGAAGCCAGCCATCCCAAGGGGTCTGTAACGAGAGACCAAGGACAGCTGGGGGGACCAGTGACCGCAGGGCACTTTGCAGAGTCTGTGGAGACCCTTAAGGCTCAGCAGGTGAGAAGGTCCCCTGCCCACCAGCATCTATCATGGCTGCCTGTCATGCTTGGAATCTGCTCATTAGCTGTGGCCAGCTCCTGCCCCTGCCCGTGCCCACCCCTCCTCTGACTGGCCAGCCCACAGTGCAGACTGTCGGGCGCTCTCAGATGACTGTAGCCACCTGGGGAGTCAGTGTGGCCGTGTGGATTGGGGCAGGACTGGCATCCTCCCCACCCCGCCGTTGCCATGGCCCAAGGCAGGTCCACCCCATGGCTGCTGCGTATATCTGGGCCCAGCGTGCTTACAGGTGGGGCTCACCCACCAGACCCTGCAGACGCTGCCCCAGGGCCTTTGTGTCTGCGGCTGGGTGGGGTGGACACAGGTGGGAAAAGGAAGGAGGCCCCAGGGACTCGGGGAGGATGGGATGGGACAGAAGAGGGAGGGGTGGGGGTAACGGGAAGGGGGAGAACACGAGGCAGGATGTGGAGAAGGAGCCACAGCAGAGCGACCCCAGAAACTGCAGGGCTGTCTGTCTGCGGGAAACACCGGCCTGAGGGTGCAGCTGGCCTCGACGCCCGAGGGAGCCTGGGGGGTCTCGCCTAAGGTGATGTGTTCCTCAGAGTCGGTGCCTTCCTGGGCACTCACCATAAGCCAGGCTTGCCTGCCCGCAGCCCCGGCACGCCCAGTAGACGACCACTGACATAATCGCCCCCATGTCCCACGGGCAGCAATGGCGGCTTCCAGGGTCCAGATGAAACCAGCACTCAGGAGGTGCATCCCTCCCAGGGCTTTGGTATGGGATGTGCTCCTGGATTCTGACCGCCTGCCCTGACATGTGTGCAGAAGGCATGAGGGCGTGTCCCAGGAGCATAGACCAGGGTCCCAGAGGGGCTCTGGGGCCCAGCAGTGGGTGCTGTGTGCAGCAGCTGAGCCCGGGATCTGCAGGAAGGGCCCGGGGAGTGGACAGTTCCAAGGCTGGGACCCAGCACTCTCAATCTCCATGGCAGATGGGAGATGAGGCTGGGTGCACATAGTAGGTGCTTACTTGGTGCTTGTCGAGTGCCTAAGTAATCACCACAGTGGTCACACACCCTCCATGAGCCTCAGGACCCCCCCAAGGCAGTCTCATCACCCCCTTTCTGTTCTTCCAGAGACAGAGGCTCGGGGGCTGGGACTAGCTAGCCCAGTGCCACCCCCGCCTGTGGCCCCCAAGTGCTGCTGGGGGCAGTGGAGGGCCTGGGACACCAGCTTGAGCTGAGGGAGCCATCACAGGTGTAGGGCGACAGTGCCTTGTCCGGCAGGGTTTGTTCTTTCACTGGAAATCGCTTTCCTTGTGGTCTGCCCAGACTGGGCCCGTCCTGGGCTTTCCCCCGCCCTTTGCCCACTGTTCAGTCCTCATGCTCCGGGGGCAGTGTCCTGCCACGCCGTGGGGTGGCCTGGCGGCCTCACCCATGCTCTGGCAGACAGCAGGCGCCACAGCCCCGACTGCGGCTGGTGGCCGCAGGACACGGCTGAAGGGACTTGTCCCCATTCTCCTGGCGCCTTGGGCTCCCGCTGCTAGAGACCACCGCTCTTCAGCGGTGGCACAGATGTGGGTTCACAGGGAGCTGAGGCTTGGGGAGGGGGCGATTGGCCCGAGACCACCCGTGTCTGGTGCCACAGCCTGGAGGTAGCCCCAGGGAGCTGCCGTGACCTGACCCCGCACAGCAGATGCAGTGCCTGACCTTTCCCCAATGGTGAGGGGGCGCGAGTGGCCGAGGAGGGTCGGGGACTTGTTCTCATACCAAATGCGCAGATGCCCTTTATTTACCCAGACAGAAAAAATGAAGGCCTTCGACACACGTGGCCTTGATCCTTTAGTCCTAGTGAAGACAGTGACAAGATGCCACGTGGTGGCCTTCACTCAGCACTCACCTGCCAGCTCTGGGCAGCACTCACTGGCTGGAGAAACTTTAGCAGGCGTGAGGAGGTTGACCCTCGACCTGAGAAGGGATGTGACACGTAGACACTTGGGGACAGAGTGAAGATGGTCCCCCCTGCACCCGCACCTGGATGGAGCGACTTTCCATTCAGCTCACACCTGTCAGGCGCCTCTCGTGGGCCAGGCCCTAAGCCGGACACCCTTCCCACGTAGGCGTCCCTCTTCACAACCACCCTGCTAGGACCCAGGGGGCCTGCACCAGGCCACCAGGCTGGCGACTGGCAAAGCAATCTACTAAAGCTACCTGCGCAGCAGTAGAAGCCCTCTGGGTTCCGTGGATGGGTCGCGCCAAGCCGTGGGGCCGAGCCAGCCCTTCCACAGCCTGGCTGTGCCAGGGGCACGGCGCCTGCAGCCCAGGCCCTCGCTGGTATGGGCCAGAGGTGGGCTAGTCCTCCAGACCCCGTGCCACTGGAGGTGCCTCGGGCTGCTGCCTCTTCAGCCCCAGGTGCCTGTCCTTCCCTGGGCTCAGCTCGGCTGGACGCTTGGCCTCAGGGGTTTCCCAGGTTGGGCCCTTGTTCCCCAGGTGTTAGTGAGCTGTGTTCAGCTGTGTTCAGCTCTGGACGGGAAGGAGCAGGCTCCCGGCTCCACCCAGCAGGCAGGGGTCGCAGGTGCCGTTCTCCAAGAACACCTCGCCCACCCGGCCAGGCTGGCCTTGAGAACTGGGAGCCAGAAGGCCCTCGGCCGTCACCTGGAGAAAGAAACTGGGCCTCCTTAATGTGGGGCTCCAGTACAGGAGGGTCTGCCCCTCCGCAGAAGCTGCACAACCTCAGGCAGGTAGCTGACGACTCTGGGTCTCCATTCCCTCATCCCCGAAACGCCAGGGAGAATGATAGCCCCTGCGCTGACTGTGGGGCTGTGGGGAAGTCACTCAGCCTCTCTGTGCTCTGTTCCTGCACCGGGGGTCAGGTTGTCATGAGGACCCAGTGAGCTGCCAGGTGTGAGGGGCTCGTGTTGGCGCCTGGCACGTTGCAGTTGCAGACATCTGGGGAGTGTGTGCCGGGGAAGGGTTTGTGTGTTTGCAGCAGTATTTACAGGTGGGGATTCGAATCCAGGGCCCTGTGGCTGTGAGGCCTGCCTGCTCCCCACTGAGGAGCCAAGCCTGGGAGACCTGGAGAGCAAGGGAGGCCGGTTGTTCTGTTCACACCTGGGGTGTTGTCAGGGCAACTGTGTTTACCCAAGTGACGGGGACGGTGGCACCTGTCACCATGGCAACCCCCACCTCATAAAAATAATGTGGGCTTCCCTCCTAATTCCACCCTCTGGTTTTTTAACACAGGCCCTGCCTGTGGCTCCAGATTGGTCAGTCCCCGTCAGAGTCCTGGGCAGAGTCCTCAGGTATGTGAGTAGCTTCTCCCTTGACCCAGCTGCCCTGCGAGGGTCCTGCTGCTGGCTGTAGCCCACTGGGCCTCAGTCTACCTGTCTGTAAAGTGACATTGCTCTGGACCATGGGTTTGCTCTACATAAGCCATGAGGGGCTGGGACCCTAGAGTGGTCCAGTTTGTGTCTGCTTTACATTTGGGGTTCTGAATAAGATTTGGTAAAGACTCGTGGAAACCAGGGCAGGGCCAGGAAGACGTCCCTGCAACACCCTAGGGTGTCTGCTGGGTCTGTGGGCATTCTTTGAGCAACCGCCACCTACCAGGCTTTGCTCTGCAGAGGGTTTGTTGGGAATAGTGGACCTGTGCCTCTTGTCCAGAGGAGGCCAGAGAGGCGGTTACAGTGGGGAGTTGGACGGTCACCAGACAGATGAGTGGGACAGGGGCCTTGAGGTGTAGGGCTTGCTTGGGAGTGGCCTGTGCTGAACGTGGCTAGGGCAGGGCTCCAGGAAAGGAAGGGTGGGTCCCATCACGTTGGCAGGGCCTCAAGTGCCAGGCAGTGGGGCTGAAGCCATGAGAGATTGGAATGGGGTGCAGCCGTGCATCCCTGGAGGGGTCTTCCTGGCATCCCCATGACAGGCACCTGCATGGCCTCTTGGCATGGCCAGTCCTGATGGCTGTCCATGCCTGTTGACATTGGACAGGAAGGAGTTGCTGGTACCTGGAGTACCAGCCAGCCCCTCGGGTTCCTCTCTAGATGCTCCCCCGACTTCAGCCAATTGAGGACCCGCCCTCCAGGGGTCTGGGGCTTAGTCCAGAAGGAGCCCAGGCTTAGGAGGCCCCAGCTGCCTGTCCCCAGCAGTCAGTGCCTCACACTGGGCCACCTCCACTGTGAGGTGAGAGAGCATCGGTGTTTCTGGGCAGCACCCAGTTCCCCAGGACCACTCAGAGCCCCTTGACGGGGACTATGAAGCCTCTGGAAGCCCCAGACAACTGGGAGCTTGGGCAGGAGGAAGGTTCTGGAAAAGGCCTGCCTGTCCCTCCCTCTCTGGCCAGGCCCACCCAGGCCTCAGCGCAGGGCGGGCGCCGTGTTTCCAGAGCGGACGTCCCTCCTCCTGCTCCTCCCTGCCCCGCGCCCCGGGCCGCCCCCGCCCTCTGGCTTCGGCTGCCTTTGTCTTCCCAAGGCTCCGCGAAATGGCCGCCACAGCCTCCGCCATCTTGTAGCTGCAGCGGCTTTGGAGAAGGGGAGGGAGGGAGATCACTGCCCACCTGCCTGCCCCGGGCAGCCTGGACGGAGCCCAGCACCAGCCCCCGCCCCAGCCTGACCTTGGCCATGGCTGCCCCGGTATTGGCACCAGCCAGCAGCTTGGCAGGGTGGTCTGGGAGGCCTGGCCCCTCACTCACCCGGCCTGGCCCCCACACCACCCCTAAGACTTCCCCACCACGCAGACGAAGGTGCTACACACCGGAGCCCAGAAAAGCCATAATTAAAGCCGTGCTTGAGGACGGAGTTTGCAGTGGCTGCTGGGGACAGTTCTAGAAATGACGACTGCCCGTGTGGGACTGGGCTCCCTGGACGCGCTGACAGCAGGGCAGGCTCAGGTCCTGCTGGGGAAGGAAGCGGCACGTCTCACCTCCGCTTGCCGCTGACGTCCTGGCCTGGCACGGGGCTGGACACCAGGCCTCACGGTGGCCAATTGGGCTCTGGCCTGGACACAGCACCGCCTGTACTCAGGAAGCAGGGCAGGAGGCTTCCTGGAGGAGCCAGCTCTGCGCCAAGAGGAGGGCTGCCCTCCAGCCGGGCTTCCCCTGGGGCCCGGGTCGGCGGGGTTCCAAGGGAGCTGCTCTCTCCCTGCCCACCGCCTCCAGGGCCCTCGTGTTTCCCGCAGCCCAGCTGCCCAAAGAGCGTCCTCTCCTCAGCAGGAGCCCGCTGGGCCTCCTCTCAAGCCCCCTGCTCTTGTCCCATGCCCAGTGTGAACAGCTTGCCCATCTGACTTCCCAGCGCCAGCTGGTCAGAAGCGGTACATTCCAGAGGGGACATGATCCTGCCAGACATTGTCCAGGAAGTCCCAGCAGCCGCGGGGGAGGCCGGCGTGTTGAGGAGACACCATTGTCCCCGGAGCTAGCTCTGGGCACTGAGCGTAGGACAGTGTGCTCCACTGGCCTCGCCAGGGTGCGAGCCTCGGCCTGCCTGCAGTCCTGAGATGAAGTCCTGTACAGGGCACTGACCTCCCGAGATGAGTTTGGAGAAATTTCCATGTGAAGTAGGGAATGGTATTTGATAGAAGTATATGCATTTTGAAGGGATTGGCACCACTTCTCTGGGCAGCATGGGGTGGTCCAGGTGGACCTGGGTCAAACCCCACCTTGGCCCATGACCTCTGCGTGGCTGTGAGTCAGGTCCTCACTGTAGAAGGAGACCAGAAGCAGAGAGCAGGGGCCCTTCTCCAGACACCTGCGGGGCTGCCAGCCAAGCCCTGGCGGCCTGGGAAGGTTGCTGGCTGCCACCCCAGGCCCTTCCCAGGCTCCTCTTCTTGTGGTTCCCTGACAGAACATTCCGTCACCACCACGTGAAGTTTGTGCAGGCCCTGCCCTCCCTCGGGGGGAACCCAGCTGAGGGCGGGAAGGTGGAATGCTGTTCACCTGCCCACCTGCTCCAGACCGGCACCGTCCCACAGGCCAGGCCAGGCCTGGAGCCTTCTGGGGTAACCAGGAGCTCCAGGCTTTCGGCAGGGAAAGTCTCCAGCAGAAGGACAGGACCCAGGTGCAGCTGCTGCAGGGTGGGGTTCAGGCTGGGGCTTTTTTAGTGGTGTGGCTGCATCTGGTCACACACTCTTCCCCCTTCCTGCCCATCTGCCTCGAGACCCAGACTGCAGCATGAAAGGAGAATTTTTTCAGATAAGTACACACCTTTGAGGTTAAAACTATTGCCTCGCGGTTAACGCCTATGGAGATCCCCACAGGAGCAGAAAGGGGCTGTGCATTCCTGTTTTTGGCCTTTGGGCTTCGAGGAAATCCATGCACTTAACCCTGGAGTGTTAGAGGACAGCCTCCTTTTCCGTGGTGACGCCTCCCTCAGGACATCCTCAGGACTGCCCTGGGAGCATCCCACCCACTTTATAGAGGAGGCAGCTGACCTATTGCCTCGCGGTTAACGCCTATGGAGATCCCCACAGGAGCAGAAAGGGGCTGTGCATTCTTGTTTTTGGCCTTTGGGCTTCGAGGAAATCCATGCACTTAACCCTGGAGTGTTAGAGGACAGCCTCCTTTTCCATGGTGACGCCTCCCTCAGGACATCCTCAGGACTGCCCTGGGAGCATCCCACCCACTTTATAGAGGAGGCAGCTGAGGCCCGAGGGGCTGGCTTTTCCAGGCCAATGGCTGGTTAGAGACAGAGCAGGGGTCAGAACTGTGGCCCAGAGGCCCCAGAGCCAACTGCTCTCCCCAGCCTGTGGCCCCCACGGAGGTAGGAGTGTCTACAGCCCTGGGCTGCTCGGGCCCCAGTCAGCACCAGGCCCCAGCTTCTCAGTTTCCTCCATTTCTCTTGTGGGCTTCCAAACCCACGCATCTCTCAGCAACAATGCTCAACACCTGCTGTGTACATGACCTGTTCTAGGCACGTGACCACAGCACAACAGGCCTGACCCCCACCCTGGGACATGGACATTCCCTAAGCCTGGCCCCCATCCCCCCAAGACCTTAGAGGCCATGAGAGTACAGAATCCAAACGGGGGAAGACCCTGACCCGTAGCCACAGGTGTCTGTCTCAGGAGCTAGACAAGGAGGTTGCTAACGAGAGCTGGTGAGGGCACCTTAGGACCTCAGACAGCCCTGAAAGGAAGGCAGCCTGGGGTCTGGCCCAGGAGCCTGGGGCAGGAGCTCTGGTCCAGAGACACCCCTTCCCCACCTGCACGAGGTGTGCAGGGCTGTGGAAAGAGCCTTGGTCCGAGAAGTCCAGATTCAAGTCCTGGTTTGCCACCTCATCCCTGTGGCATGCTCCTGGGCATTATGAGGCTGCCGGGCACCTGCACACGCCCAGCGGGGCAGACTGGCCACATCGCAGCCAAGGCTGAAGGAAAGGTCCATAACACTGATCTGTCCTACCTTAAGTTTGATATTTTTATATCATGGACCTTTACGCATTTATTTTTCTAAATTTTGCGTTAAGGTATTTCTTGTCTTGATGACTGAGTTTTGGGTCCCCTTAAAATGTCTCATCGCCTTGCCCTTCCCTGGCGCACCTGGCATACACTGGGTGCTGCCCACTCCTAGCATGCCCTGCCCTGCCCTGCCCAAGTCAGAGCCACAGACTGTGCAGGGCACCCATCTCAACTTTATGGGCCATGTTTGCAGGGAGCCCCACCTCCCACCCGAGCCCCCCGGATGCCACCCCTCATCTTTTTCTCAGACTCCGTTGTTGGCACGGCTTGCTGAGCAGAAACACTGGCTGCTTTATAGGGAGAAACCTAATCAGGGCGGTGGGGGGGAGGAGTCGTGGGGGGGTCCAGTTCCCAGTGGCCCCGAGCCAAGCCTGAGGTGACTTCGGGGTGACACCGTCTGTCTGCCTTCCTCACTCCAGACATCCGCCTGGCCCTGAAAGGGCCACCTGCCCACCAAGGTCTCCCACACACACCTGTCCTGGCTGGCCTGGCCCCTCCCCCACCCGGTCTGCCCGGCACCCTGCCCACAGGCAGACACAGCAGGGCTGGGCAGGGCCTGGAGCTGGCAGATGGCAGGGCGTCTGCCGACTGCTGACTCCCCAGCAGCTCAGCCAGGGAGCGCCATTCACGCTGCGTGGCCTGCCCCTGCCATAGGCCCTCTGCCAGGCTCCTTAGGAAGGGTCCCATTGGTCATCCCCCCTGAGAAAGGGGAGGTCTCTGCGGTCCCCCAGCCTGAGGCTCATGGTCACACCCAGGACTGTGGCAGGTGGGTCTGGCCAATCTCCCCTGCCAACACACTAGCTCACAATGGCTCCACGAATGGACCACAGACCCAGAACCATCAATCCTGTTCCATCACAAAAGAACCTGGGTTGTTGGCTGAAGAGTGCCAGATTCTGCATGAGCTCTCAGGGGCAGAGCCAGAGTTGGGAGCCCTCAGGGGCCACAGCGTCTGTGGCCTGGTTGTCTGCAGCACAGTGGACCTCCCCCCCACCCCCCGGCAGCCCCAGAGCGGGCACCTGCCTCGTGGGCCTTGCTGCCTGCCTGCTGGTCTGTGCTCCAGATGTGAGTCCCTGAGCTGTGGGGACAGAATGGGACTTGCCTTGGGGCTGCGAGTCAGAGAGGTACACGCATCCTGGGAGCAGGAAAACGAGGGGTGGTTGTCCCAGCAGAGGGACGGGTCAGGGCGAAGGCCAGGAGGTGGGGAGGGCCAAGGAGATTGGGGGCAGGCTCGAGACAGACGTGGCAGGAGGGAGCAAAGGCACATAGAGAGGGTGTCAGCACGGTGATGCACGGCCCAGCCATCTGGGAGCACGGGTGGGGCTGGCACTCAGGGAGGAATGGGGCAGGGTATCCCCGCCATGTTCTCAGCAGACCCCCAACAGCCCAGTCTTCCTGTCCCCGTTAGTGGGCAGGGACACTGAGGCTCCGAGGGGCTGCCGCTGGCTTAAGGTTGCAGGGCTCGGCAGAATACGAGTAGGTGCAGCCCCAGGGGCCCCCCTGCTGCTCAGCAGGCTGGCCGTGGGCCCCTTTACTCTGGCCTTCCCAGCCTTGTACCTCTCCTGCGAGGGCACTTTGGCCAGGATGGGCTGGAGCAAGGCGGGACTGCGGCTCAGCGAGCAAGCCCTCGCTGAGGCTGCAGCCGCGAGCAGGTCCCGTGGGCTCCTTCCCCAGGCTTTCTGCTCGCGGGAGGATCCCAGGCCTCACTTGCCCAGCCTGGGTCTCAGTCATTTCTGAGCTGGGGTTGTCCAGCCAGGGCTGACCACAGAGGCCGTTCCATCTGAGCCCCTGTGTGGGATGTGCCGTGCAAGCATCGGGCTGGACTAAAATGTGGCTCTGTGCAGGTGGCAGGGTGAGGCCACATCTCTTCCAAAGCTGACCCTCGTTGCTTTTGTTTTTAAAAACAGGTCAAGAAGCAGTGCTGAGGTGGGAGCTCCTGTTCACAGCCGGCCTTCCTCATGGTGGGTGTCGGGGTGGGCCCCACCAGCAGGGCCCCTGACCTGCTCTGCACAGCCTGAGCCCAGGCCTCACCCTTGGTCATTCGGCAGGAGTCAGGCCAGCACATCTCCCACCCCCAGCTTGGTGTGGTGCATGCCCACTCCTGATGACCATCACAGCATGGCACAGGTGACAGCTGTGCCACCCCTGCACACCCCTCCTGCCGTCCTTGCTATGGGAAGTAGGGAGCCATGGGTGGTCTTAAAATAGGGAGGTCAGAGCTGTGTCCTTCCCATCCATCTCCAGGTGCCACCCTCAAGTCCAGGGGTCCTTAGATGGGAGCCTAAAGGTCCCACTGCCACACCTTTGCCCAAGCTGTGCCCTCCCCAAAGCCACATCTCTCATTCTCCTCCTACTCTTCCAGCAAACTCCCCCCCGCTGACCCGCATGAGATGTGCCCAGAGCTGCGCAGTGAGGTGGCCGGCAGGTCTGCACAGCCACGCCACCTGCTGCTGTCCTGCCTCACTCCACCCTCAGCCTGCTGGGGCCAGGCCAGCCAGGTGGTCATTCCAGCCCGAGGGCGTTGGGGTCTGGGGACGAAGTCAGGAGCCCAGAGTGTGTGCTCAGGGCGTACTCGGCCCCAGCCTTCCTCAGGCACAGGATGGGGCTCAGATGGAGCAGATGATTTTGAGTCGCTCTGAGGTTTCAGGGTGGAGTCCTGGAGCAGGAGACAGTTTCTAGTCAGGAGCCCAGAGTGTGTGCTCAGGGCGTACTCGGCCCCAGCCTTCCTCAGGCACAGGAGGGGGCTCAGATGGAGCAGATGATTTTGAGTCGCTCTGAGGTTTCAGGGTGGAGTCCTGGAGCAGGAGACAGTTTCCTCCCTGGTGATCAGGTTAACGATGGCCTGTCACCCACAGGGTGGCTGGCCAGTGCCAGGATGTACCTTGATCTTCTTCCTCCCGACCACTCACCATTGCTGGGAGGGTCAAAGGAGACCCTTAGCCACTCTCTCCTTAACTGCCACCCACCCTGGCTGGTTCTGTGTGATCAGTTGGTGGGGATACCTTGGTCCTGTCCACCAGCCGAGGGGTCCCGAATTGAGGAAGGGGAAGGAGACGCCAGACCCTCTCGTGCAGGTTTCCTTCTGGGGTCTTGAGAGGACATGGGGTGCCTGTGACCATCAGCAGTTTCTGGACAGGAGAGGGCCGTGCTGCAGTGTCCCTGTGGCCCCACTCCCAGGTGACTGCACTGCAGCCTCCCAGCTCTGGGTGGACAGGGCCTGGGGTGAGTCCTGAGCTCTCCCTGCTGGCTGAGGGACTTGTGACTTGCCCTGTGCCCCTCGGGAAGGAGGAGGGTACAGTGCCTGCGGTCCAGAGCTCATCCAGGGACCAGCAGCTGCCCTGCTTATTGGGACTGGGCACAGGGTCCGTCCTCCGCAGCAGTGGGCAAGGCCAAGCCTTCAGGAGCCGGAGAGAGCACACAGCCCCTCCCCCTACCCTCTGCTGAGAGCAAAGCTACCTGGGGCCAGAGACAGCCCCTCTGAGCCTCAGTTTCCTCACTATGAGATGGGATCAGTGATCCTGGCCTCACCAGGGCTGTGGCAACTGAATGGCACTGCCCAGCCCGGTGCCTGCTGGAGGGGGCCCTGCTCAGGAAGGGCAGTGGAAGGAGGCCTGGGGTAGACGTCCCAAGTCCGCATCGGCAGCGCAGAGCTCAGAGCTCTGGTGCCCTTTTACTAGGCAGGAAGCAGAATGTTCCAACCTCCTCGGTGCCACCTGTCCACGGCGTGACCTCGAGAAGGTTGTGTGACCTCTCTGGGCCTCGGTCTCCTCACCTGTAGGATGGGTTAGTAGTATTTGCCTCACCAGCTTTTCAGGGTTCCCCAGAAAGGTGGTGGCTGTGGTGGTGGCTGCAGTTAGTGTTTATTGAGACTGATTCCGTGCCAAGCCCCGGGATAAGCAGGGCTCGGTGAGCCTGTCACCTATTCTGTCACCTGTGTTCACGGGAGGCCCGTGAGCCCAGAGCTCTGGCACTGAGCATGGAACCCCTGCTGGCCCTCAGGAGGTGCGACCCCACCTAGGGACAGGCACTGGGCCCTGCGTGTCCTGTGAGGGTCTGTAGTCCTGCCCTGGCCGTCCTCCCCTGGGGAGCCGGGTTCCCTCGCAGAAGGAAAGAACAGTGTCCTGTGGCCTCCCGCAGTGTGGTCAGCTCAGACCACCCTGGACAGCAGGCCCAGAACTGCAGCCCACGGAGAGAGCCCCTCCTGTCCCTGAGGCCGCTGCTCCACTAGAGTCTTGGAGCTTCCTGTGGAAGGGAGGGAGGGTCACAGGCGGGGGACACCTGCAGCCCCTCTGACACCTGTTGGCCTTTAACAAATGACAACCTTTCTCCCAGTGTCTCCAATGCAGGAGTTGCTTGGGGACATTATGGCCACTCCTGCCCGAGTGGGGCTGATGCAGGTGCCTGTGACAGTTTCCCAAAAGGCCACCTGGAGCTTTTCCCTCCTTCCCTCTTTTTCTCCCTCCCTCCGTTTCTTCCTTTCTCTCTCTGTCTGGTTGGTGGTGTTCTGTGGGCCTCCTGTTCCCAGTGACGCCAGCTGAGAGGCCACTCCCGGAGTCCAGTGTTCCCAGGACCCCTGCCGCACACCTGCCTGCCGGGGTCTGCAGCCCAAACCCAGCCCCTCAGCTCCCCTCCCTCCCTCCAGGAGCTGCCTCCAGAAGCCACGAAGCCTGCTCGGCGCCCAGACTGACCGCCCTTTGGGGTGAGGTAGTAGGTTGTATAGTTTGGGGCTCTGCCCTGCTATGGGATAACTATACAATCTACTGTCTTTCCTGAAGTGGCTGTAATATCTGCGGTGGACAGAGTGGCCGGGACCCTGGCTGGGGAGGGGTGCAGTGGGCAGGTGGGGGGCAGCCTGGGCAGGAGTGGGGGACAGTGGCTGCCATGTGGAAAGAAGTCTGACAGGACTATGTTCTGCTTGCTGTGTGACCTCAGACAGGTCTCTGGGCCTCAGTTTCCTCATCTGTGAAATGGGGGCACTTGGGGATTGAAGGAGATGCTGTGTGAAGTGTCTGGAGCAGATGGGGCTCAGGGCCGACCCTACCCTCTGTCCCCACGCACTGCCCAGAGTAGGGGGGCCCATGCAGCCCCTGCATCAGGCCCTGCAGGAGTCCAGACTATACCCTCAGCTGCACCCCTGGGGACCGACACTGGGCACAGGAGAAGGAGCCATGGGGCCAAGGCAGCCGGGACTGTCGGAGGCCGCAGGACAGCAAGCATCGGCCTTGCCCTCCACCCCAGAGAGATCCCTGGGCTCTGCCTCGGTCCACGTGTCCATCCCAGACGCCCGGCTCGTGCCCAGCTCTCCAGCTCAGTGTTGGGCCTCTGGTCAGCAACAGCCCCTCCGTCTGGGGAGGGAAGGGGTCGAGGCACCTTTCCCCAGCAGGAAGCGAGCGCCCCTGGGGTAGACGGGTGGGCCCCGCTCTACGTGGGACCACAGGCCTGGAGAGTTGGGGGCTTCTCAAGGCCAGCCAGTGGGCACGCTGCCCCTGCCCACGGAGGCACCATCTGCGCTTCCCGCCT
>NW_007733158.1:25153-27450 GCF_000696425.1 Galeopterus variegatus | reverse complement strand
CCCCAATGGAGAGGGCTCCCAGGGCAGCCCCGTGTGGACCCTGGTCAGCAGCTCAGAGCACAGTCTGGGCATGGCTCCCATGGCCACCTCAGCACCTGGTGCTTGACCAGAGCCTGGAAGTTCCTGTCCTTTGGTGCCAGCTCCCTCGGGATGGTGACTGGGGCATCCCTTAATTTGGGTGCTCCTCCTCAGGCCGACCACCCTCCCAGATGTTCACCCATGTCGCTCCCGGAGGCCTCTGGCCCTCGTGCAGTGGCTGCTGGAGGCCAGCCCCGTGATCTCAGCCTGGGTGTGCAGGAGACGCCTGTTGTGTCTGATCCAGTGCCTAGAAGCTCCCCTCGGGGTGAGGTGTTGGCATCACTGGGGCCACACCCAGCCCAGGCGCCCCATCCACGCACCCATCTGCGTCCCTCCCAGTGCCCGAGNCCTCCCGCACCTCGAGGCCCGGGCGCCGGCGGGGTGAGGTAGTAGGTTGTGTGGTTTCAGGGCAGTGATGTCGCCCCTCAGAAGATAACTATACAACCTACTGCCTTCCCCGAGGAGCCCAGCGACACGTCCCACGGGAGGGCCGCCCCACGCTCGGCCGGCGACGTGCAGGGGAGCCCAGGCCGCAGACTGGGTGGGAGGTGCGGGGGGGGGCCTCGGATCAATAAAAGCTGTTCTGACGTGAATTTGAAATGACCCCCTTTCATTCCGGAAGCCCAGGGTCTGGGCGGTGGAGGGTGTGGACGAGTTGACCTTAACTCATCAATGTCACATGTGGGCGCATCTGCCTGGGGAGGCACGGGGGTCACCCGCTGGGGAGCTGTCCAAGGCCATCGGGTTTGCCTGTCGGATGCCCCTGGCCTGCTCATCCCAGCACCTTAGGGGTCTTCCTGATGAGTTCAGTCCTGGACCCTGGACTCAGGACTCTGGACCCCAGCTCGTGCTCCATCCTGCTCGCACCTCCTTTGAGCCAGGTGGGACCCAGGCCCTGGAGGCGTCAGCCCGGAGGCCCCCACCCCAATGGAGAGGGCTCCCAGGGCAGCCCCGTGTGGACCCTGGTCAGCAGCTCAGAGCACAGTCTGGGCATGGCTCCCATGGCCACCTCAGCACCTGGTGCTTGACCAGAGCCTGGAAGTTCCTGTCCTTTGGTGCCAGCTCCCTCGGGATGGTGATTGGGGCATCCCTTAATTTGGGTGCTCCTCCTCAGGCCGACCACCCTCCCAGATGTTCACCCATGTCTCTCCCGGAGGCCTCTGGCCCTCGTGCAGTGGCTGCTGGAGGCCAGCCCCGTGATCTCAGCCTGGGTGTGCAGGAGACGCCTGTTGTGTCTGATCCAGTGCCTAGAAGCTCCCCTCGGGGTGAGGTGTTGGCATCACTGGGGCCACACCCAGCCCAGGCACCCCATCCACGCACCCATCTGCGTCCCTCCCAGTGCCCGAGCCCCTCCCACCAGGATGCCCACCCCCCAAGCCACCATCTTGGCCCCAGCTCCCATCCTGAGCCATCCTGGCCTTCTGCCTCATTCTGCAGGCACCCCAGCCCCACTGGCCCGCCCAGGCAGACTAGAACCCCCCATGTGACACCCATCCCTGCCTGCCCTGCGCTGCCAACAGCTCAGACCCCAGCCTGCCTTGCCCTCGGAGCTGCTGCTACACTGTGGGCCCGCGCTGTGGGGGCCTGGATGAGGGGGCCCCACGGGGCAGGGAAGGCTTCCTAAAGCTGGGCCATCTGAGCCGAGGCCTGACAGCTGAGACACAGGAGCGGCCTTTGCACTGGAGCACCCCATCGTCCCCTCCCCTGCCGTCCTCCAGGGCCAGGGTGGGTAAGGAATGGGCACCCTCCACCTCCACTCTTCAGCCTCTAGTCAGTCAGCAGCAAGTCTGGCCGCCTCTGTCCCCTGAACATCATTCCTGCTCCTCCGTACTGCCACTGCTGGGCCTCAGAGCCCCAGGGCAGCCCCCTCTGCCCTTCCTGAGCCGGTCTCACGCCCACTCATCCCTTGTTCCCCGCTGCTTCTTGGCTCCTTTCCCTCTGGCCACTTCAGCCTGTGTCCGTGTCTGAGCAGACCATGAACATCCCAAGGAGTCAACCTTTCCCTGTCACCTGCACTACAATTGGAGCTGGGCTCTGCCCTGTGAAGGTCAAGGCCAGCAGGGAAGCAGCCAGGCACACAGGCAGCAGCTGTGGTCAGCACCATGGTAGGGCTGACCAGGGGCTGGGGAGCCCCGAGGATCCCCAGACCCAGTGCTGCAGTCAGGGGTGGCTTCCTGGAGGAGGCGCCCCTGTGCCCTTCCCTCCTTTGCAGCTGACCA
>NW_007733158.1:16340-24588 GCF_000696425.1 Galeopterus variegatus | reverse complement strand
TCCCTGTCACCTGCACTACAATTGGAGCTGGGCTCTGCCCTGTGAAGGTCAAGGCCAGCAGGGAAGCAGCCAGGCACACAGGCAGCAGCTGTGGTCAGCACCATGGTAGGGCTGACCAGGGGCTGGGGAGCCCCGAGGATCCCCAGACCCAGTGCTGCAGTCAGGGGTGGCTTCCTGGAGGAGGCGCCCCTGTGCCCTTCCCTCCTTTGCAGCTGACCAACGTCTCTCCTCTGCCCACTGGCCGTCCCTAGAGATGGGGTGCACCACAGCCCTTGCCATCGTCCTGAGTCCCAGGGGAGGGAGCTGCGCCCAGGAGACAAGCCGGCCACCATCTTGCTCACACCCTGCTCACTGCCAGTGAGCCTTCGGGGTCACACAGCAGGGCCAGCCTGTCCCTGCACAGGGCACAGAGCCGAGTGCCCGCAGTACTGTTAGGGGCCACGGATGGTTCCATGTCGATTCCTCTTAAAATCTAAAGGAAAATGAACATAGTATTGGATACATATATAACCTATAATAAATATTGATGTATAATATATAAAGAACATATATAATGTGTTATTCTACGAAACACACAAGGGCCCTTCAAAAGCTTGTGGAAAAACAATTAAAAGATAATGTAAATCCATGAACTGTTTGAGTGCCCGCATATAACGGGCATATCTTATTATATAGTGATACACATCACACAGTGAGTATATATAATAAATCACATCTTGTATGTAATAGGTGGCATCGGTCCAGCCCGGGTTACATTTGTCTTCATAGCACTCCAGTCATCAACATATTTTGTGATTTTTTTTTTTATGGAAGAAAGGCCTAGAAGGCAAAGTGTCCGGGCCCAGGGAGGTCATATGGGCCCCGCTAGGAGGGCGGGCGCCTCCCCGATTCCGGGCCCGGGTGTCTCCTGCCCTCACCCGGGTCCCATGTCATCCTACCCGCTGCAGGGCAGCCCTGGCCGTCGGACTGTGCGTGTCCCGACAGCGACACCGTGTGGCAGCAGAAGGCGGCGGCAGCCGCGAGCTGTCAGCCGCCAAGCCCCGCCTGCCCCACCTGCCCCAGCCCCGCCACTGCAAAGTGGGGTGACCCCTTCTGGGCTGCGGAGTCCTCGGGTTCAAAGCCAACTCAGGGGAGGGACTCCAGGGCGCTCCCTGCTTCCAGGGCCTGTGAGCTGCAGTCTGAGTACTCCCTAGCAGCGCTCGCCCCGCACCTGCCTGCACCTGCCTGCACCTGCCCCACACTGCCCACTCCATGCTCTGCAGCTCCTGCCATCGTCCTGGTTCCGGGGATGGGTGCTGCGCCCCAGGTGACAAGCTTGGCAGCACCCTGCTCACTACGAGTGAGCAGTCAGCATGATCTTCCCCCCGTCCCCTGCATCCCCCTTCTCACGGCCACACACGCAGCAAACCTGTGAGGGGTGAAGGGCCCTCTACCTAAGGGGAGCCAGAGGGGGCTGCCACACCCCCAGCACCGCCCGCGGACCTGCAGGAAGGAGGCTGTCCTGAGGCTGGGAGGATTGGGGGGCAGGGACTGGGTCATCTGGAGACCTGAAGATGGCCCCAGGTAGAAGAGGCAGCGTGAGAGGCCACAGAGTGGGAGGCAGGCGTGTGGCTGAGCCTCAGGAGCCTGAGGGGGAGGCTGGAGTCAAGGAAGGAGGGCAGACTAGGGGGTGAGTGCAGGGCCTGGGTCTTGCTCCTGCTGTCATGCCACAGTCGCCTGGCACAGACTCATGCCCACCCAGTGGCATTTAGTGGAGATGGGTCACACTGATGTCACCTCTGCAAACAGGCAGGGTCTGAGGGGTCAGGGCAGGCCCTGGGGCCTGGGGGCCTGGGGGAGTCCCTATGAACGTGGCTGGTCCCTGCCCCCTTCTGGCTCAACCTCTTCTTTTCTAGAGTGGGGAGGGGGTGGCACCAGCCGGGTTGCCCATGTCAGACCTGAGACAGCTGGAAGGCTGAGATGGACAAGGGGCAGCAGGGCCTTCAAGTCTGGCTTGCTCAAGGAGCTCAGCTCTCACTACAGCCCCGGCGGCTGCTGAGCCCGAGAGCAGTTGGGCTGGCCAGGGGCCCCACAGCTGTCTCCCTGCTTGCTCCCCACCTGGTGGCCCAAGCTCCTCATCCACACATGCCAGCCAGGGCCCCTTTCTCTACCTGGCCCCTCCAAGGCTCCCACGGCCTCCTGCGCTGTGCAGTGCCAAAGCTGGACCTAAAACCCCCAGATGCTGTGAGTTCAAGTGGGCAGCCAGGTCTGTCTGTACGTGCAAGTGACTTCCCCAGGGAGGGGAGGGCAGATGCTGTGGGTGTGAATACCGGTGGGTCAGCCCCTGGTGACGCCCCTGCCATGGGCGGGGCCCGGTCTCCTAGGCCTGGGCTCTTCCCCTCCCTCCTCCCCCCACCCACCTGCATCCCTCCTCGTCCTCACCTTCAGTCTCCCCGTCTTCTGCCCATTTCCTGGGTCACCACACAAATCCAGGTCCTGGCAAGAGCTGGGCCCTCACGCAGATGCCCCGTCCTACCACGTGGGCCACGGCGAGGCCCAGGGGTCAGCGGGTGTCAGGCCCAGGCAGGGAGCGAGGCTGGAGAAGAGGAGAGGAGGGAACCCAGGGGGCAAGGGGAGGAGAGAGGAAGCCACCTGCAGCAGGGGACATGGGGGGAGTGGTTGAGGGGAGGGCCGGAGGGGCCAGCATGGACCCGCTGTACTCAGACTGCAGGAGGAGGCGGAGGATATGGGCACGTGGAGGGCGGGCAGGGGTGGAGGAAGCACAGGGGGCAGTCCTGAGGCCAGGCCCCAGCAGGAGCAGAGGGTCCCCCTGGGGGAGGTGCGTGTGGGGATCAGGTGGAGAGTTGACGGAGCCCCTCCCCCAGGGGTTCAAGGTGCTCAGAGAACATGGGTGCAGAGCAGGAAGGGGTGGCCAGTTCCAGGAGTGACAAAGACCATGTCTACAGAGGTCGTGGCAGAGCTCAGGAGCGCACACAGCCTGAGAGGCACTGTCAGATGGTCCAGTGCCCCTGCCAGGCCACAGCGGGCTGAGGCTGTGGGCAGCACCCAGGAGGTCCTCAGGTCGAGCGGAGGTGGTCTGTGGTCACCCTCAGATGGAGGCACTGGCTCCACCCCAGGGGTCCATGTGCCCCAGCCAGGGGCAGGCTGCATCCAGCACCAGGAGGCCAGCTAACAGTGGGGACCTCAGACCCCAGCAGCCCCGGCTGCACAAGAGAGGGGCCCAGAGTATGGCAGAAGGGTACACAGGATCAGGAGGCCACCCAGCAGAAGTCGGGGGCCCGCGACGTCCCAGCTGTATGACCCAGGGAAAGCCCTTCACCCTCTCTGAGCACAGTCCTCGTCCAGGCTGAGGACAAGAAGACCTGGCTCTCACTGTGAGGGTCCGTGGCAGCAGGCACGGGGTCGGCACAGCAGGCCAGGGCGGCCAAGCAGGCAGACTTCGTGGGACAAGACGCAATGCCAGTGCTGCTCAGTGGGAAGGAGCCCGTGGCCCCATTGAGGGCCCTCATGTCCGGCCCCCCTCAGACACATACGAGCCCACCCTGCCCTCCCCCAGCCTGAGAGCACACGATCCCTCCCTCAGCCCACCTTGATTTCTCCCTATGGCGCTTTCAAAGTCCTCCAGCTGAAGGAAGGGGCCGCCCTGAGTGGCACGAAGGGTTTAATGCCCTTTGGGACGAGGGAGAAAGTGCACCATGTGTCCGGGATGGCTCAGTGAGAGGGGGTGGGGGTGGGGCTCTGCTCGGCAGGGCACTGTCACACGCGGGGGCAGGGGCCATTCTGTTGTCTTCACAACCTCGTCTCTAGGCAGGAGCCCGGGGCGAGGCTGAAGCCATGCCAGGGGAGTGTCTGCACCTTTTGTGGCTTGGACACTGTTCCTGCTGTTGTCTGTGTTCACACATGATTGCAGAGAGGTCTGGTTCTGTCCTGACCTGTCACAGTCCCAGGGTGGCCTTGTCTGACGTTGATGCTCTGTGGAACTGTCCACCGTCCTCAGGATACCCAGGCCCAGCTGATGGGCCAGGCCACTCCTGGATGCCAGGGCCACTTTCTCTTCCTCACTGCCCCACCCAACACCCCACAGGCTTGGGGATTAACCAGGGCAGAGGGAGGGGTGGCAGGGAAGGCGCAAGTCTCTGCTTGAAGGGTGGATGGCTGCTGACACAGAGGAGCCAGGCTGGGAGCAGGTCCAGAGCAGATGAGGTTTGGGACACTCCATGTGTGAGGTGCCCCAGGCACTGACCTTGTGGGCTGGAGGTCGGCGCTTTGCCCCAGGGGAGCCACCTGGGTCCACCTGCAGGAAGTCAGACCTATTCATTCTGTGTCCCCAGCTCCCTACCCACTCTGCCCTCGGGGCATCTGCAGAGAGACTCCTGGGCCTCCTTACCCACTTGCCCTGGGCCCTCAGCGTCAGAGAACGCTCCTCGCACCCTGCTCTGTGGTGATCTGGCCACGCAGGCTCAGGAGCAGCAGAGAAATCAGCAGCCAGGGTGCCCAGGACCCAAACCCAGCTGGGCACCAGGACAGGGCTCAGAGCTGGGCAGCACACTATGGTGATCTGAGAAGGCCCACAGGCGGCTCAGGGCTGGGAAGCCCACGGACGGGAACTGACCTGCAGTTCTTGGAGCTTCTGCCTCAGGCAGAGCCCTTGTCCGTTCAGAGTCTCCCTCCCCAGCAAGCTGGGCCTCAGGACTAGGCCCAGACCCGGTCCCATTTACTCATGGTTGAGGGTGAGGCAGGTGTCTCCTGCAATGATCTTGACCAACAGGGGGCTCTGAGGACAGTGCTGGGCACAGGAAGGCAGGCCCTGAAAACACCAATGGCTTTCAGGTCTCCGCTTGGCCGGGGCAGGCAGACCTGCTGTCAGGGGGCTGCACTCTGTCCTTGGGGTGCACCAGCCCAGCTGTGACTGCGGTCCTTGCAGGGGTGGGCTAGGGGTCCCTACATCTCCTAAACGGCTTTCCGGAGCCCTGGCCTCTGTCCCTAATCCAGATCTTGCCTACCTGAGGGTCCCAGGGAGCTCCTGACCCGTCTGTGGGCCTCAGTTTCCCCATACGCACCATGAGGAGGGCATGAACTTCAGGGTCCCAGAATGCTTTCAGCTGTGTTGGGACGTGGTGGTTTCTGGTTTGACCACCAGGTGGTGCCCGGCGCCCAGTGAAATGTGCTGTGCAGTGGGACAGAGTGGCCTCGTGGGCGCTGCCCTTGGCCTCTGTGCCGTGCTGTCAGGGAGGCCCGGCCGCTCCTATGCCATTTGGAGGCCGAGCAGCCTGCGGGGTCGATAGCACCGAGGTGGGGCAGGGGAGGGGGAAAGGCACAGGGCCGATTCGTGGGCGCTGCCCTTGGCCTCTGTGCCGTGCTGTCAGGGAGGCCCGGCCGCTCCTATGCCATCTGGAGGCCGAGCAGCCTGCGGGGTCGATAGCACCGAGGTGGGGCAGGGGAGGGGGAAAGGCACAGGGCCGATTTGGCCCCAGCCTGTCCCCGACCGCAGGGAGCAGGGGTCCCCTTCCTCCCCCTCCAGCAGCAGCCTCCCCAATGGTGGTTATGGCAGGGACTGGCTGGTGGCTGTGGGGGCGGGACGTGGAGGGAGGACGTCGGAATCCAACGTTCCACCCAAGAGGACCGCTGCCCCTCGCGCCTCCCACGGGATTGTAGGGCCCTGCCAAGCTGGGGTCTCACCCCAGCCATCTGCACTCACTCCCACTGTGGCTTCTGCCTCTCTGAGCCTCAGTTTCTCCATCTGTTCCACAGGCCCAGCAGGAAGCCCCTTGCCCATCCACCTCCAGTCAGCAACTCCCCTTCCCCTACTCAGCCGCCCATGTACCAGCCCCTACAGATGGCGGTGTCCCCAGCAGGGCCGCCCTGCAAAGTGGAGGGTGCTGCCCTGCCAGGCTGCAGAAGGTACGGCCTGAGGTCACACCCCACAGCGGAGGTAACAAGAGAAGGGGCCTAGGAGGATGGCGGGAGGCCTCACAGGGGCCCCACGTAGTCTCATCTGATCCCAGTACAGGGCAAGGGTTCAATCTTCCCTCCCCTTGCTCCAGATGAGGACACTGAGACCCAGACAGATCAGGGTCATGTCCAGGGTCACGTAGCGGTGTCTGCCAGGGACAGTGGCCTCCCTTGCTCCCTCTGCCCTTTAGCCTGGCCATGGGAGTGATGGTCAGTAAACACCATTGTCTGTTGTGACCAGCATGGTGACTGCTGGGTGACTCTGGGTGAGTCACCAGCCTCCCAGAGCCTTGGGGAGACCCATCCCCCAGGGAGCCCTGATGATATCACTCAACTGCAAGGAGGGCCCACAAAGCTCTGGGCTCACAAGGACAGACCAGCAGCAGGGAGAACAGGGGGCGTGGGAACGGCCACGGGCAGATGGGCAGGGGGCCTGGCAGCTGACAGGAGCCGGGCACCCAGGGCATGGGAGCCACCAGCCCATCCAGCTTGGCTGACCCATGCCCCCACAAGGGGCAGGCAGCCCCACAGAGGACATTGCATTGGGTGGGGTGCTGCTGGCCTGGCACAGTGGGAACCTGGTGGGTCTGGGGTGGGCCCAGAGTGGGCCCAGGGTGGGTGGGGGAACAGCCCGGGAGTGGCTCCAGTGGACCCTGACAGCCAGGATGAGTGAGCTGGAGCAGCCCCGTCTGGGGGCAAGGGCAGTGCCACCTAACCAGGCTTGGGCAAGATGGGCCTGGAGCGGCCAAAGCCACTGCTGTCCTGCCCAACACTGGGCTGGGCCCCAGACAGGATCTGCTGCCCAGAGAGACCAACTGCTGGGGATGGAGGGACCAGCTGGTATTCACAGCCTCAGCTGGACCTCCCCTGGCTCCAGGCGCCTTGGGCATGGCAGGGTGACCCTCTTCCTCCAGCCCTCCCCCGCCACCCAGCAGCATGTGGCATCCAGCCTCTGCTCAGGCTGGACCCTCTGCTTGGAGCACCCCCCGCCCCCCCGCTGTGCCTTCTCCTCTGGTCACCTCCACCTGGGCCTTCCATCCCGGCCACCTCCCCCAGCTCCTGCTAACCACTAACTGCAAGCCCAGCACTGTCCAAGGGTGTCTCACAGATCTCATCACTCCCGTGGGTGTTATTTTTCTCTCCATCTTGATGATGAGGAAACTGAGGTGCAGGGAACCTAAAGGACACCTGTCAGGAGCATCCGGGGCCTGGCACCTTGTGCAAATGCAGGCATGCCCGGCCCTGCCTCCATCCGCCCTGGAGACCCAGCCTCTCTCATCTCTGGGGAACCCACCTGGCCACCGTCTCTCCTCTCTGCCCCCACACTTGTACCCAGACATCCCCCCGTCCTGGTACCTCAGCACTTGTGGACACCCAGGAACAGAGGGGCAGCAGCTCATGGCCCAGGGTGGCAGCAACTGCAGACTGACCAGGAGAGAGTGGCTGTCACCTCTAGGGATCAGCATGGTCGTGCAGTCCTCAAAACCATCCCTGGGGGCTGGCCCCGTGGCGTACTTGGGAGAGTGCAGCGCTGGGAGTGCAGCGACGCTCCTGCCGTGGGTTCGGATCCTATATAGGGGTGGCCGGTGCGCTCACTGGCTGAGTGCGGTGCGGGCGACACCAAGCCAAGGGTTGCGATCCCCTTACCGGTCACGAAAAAGACAAAAAAAAAAAAACCATCCCTGGTTCAACACGTGCCAGCTGGGAGACAGAACAGTAGGGTCCAGGGACGGATGCCCAGGGGCCTTGGGAGCACAGGCTAGGAGGGGGACGAGGTCGTGAGGAGCTTCCTGGGGCAGGAAAGTCCTAAGGTGGGTTTTGCGAGATGAATAGGAGTTTTCAGCTACAAGCAGGAAGAGTAACAGGAAGCTCTGATGGGACGTGCATGTCCTGAGAGCCCAGGAGGGCTGCTAGCGGTGTGCTGGTGGGGACGGAGGGCAAGGGGGCCTCTCATGCCCAAAGGCGCAAGTGTCTCCTACAGCCAGTCTCAGAATAGATGAGGAAGCTTTAGTTCAGGTGAGAGAAGCCGAAGCCAAACTAGCTCAGGCCCAGAAGAGGGTTGGTTTGTTTACAGAAGAGAACAGTCCAGGAACTGGCCCAGCCCCAGGCACGGCTGGATTGAAGAGCGTCCCCAGGACTCTGCCTCCCGCCTCTCCTCCCTGCTCTTCTGCACGTGGGCCCCGTCTCGGGCAGGCTCCCCGCGAGGCAGCGGAGTGGCCACGTCTCCGTCCCCCCAGCCCCACCTGGGACGAAGCTCGCCCCCCCTCCCCGCAGTCCCCACGACAGTGGCCAGGTT
>NW_007733158.1:10825-15760 GCF_000696425.1 Galeopterus variegatus | reverse complement strand
GGACGAAGCTCGCCCCCCCTCCCCGCAGTCCCCACGACAGTGGCCAGGTTGCCTCTGACCGGCCAGGCTCGCTCAAATGTTGGGCCCCGAGCCATGGCTGTGTGTGCTCCCGCTGGCCAGGCTGGGGCCAGGGATGGGGCCCGCCCTGGGGCTACCGCAGGGGAGGGCAGGTGGCTGCTCCTGGGACCATGTGGGCGGGCTCCTTGCAGCGACCTTGAGCTGTGGAGGACCAGGCGTCCCCTATGACTGAGTCAGCTGGAGACTTCCTATCTGTCCCCCTGAGCCAAGGACAAGCCTGTCTGAGCGCAGCCACTGGGGCCCAGCTCTGTGTGGGGACTGAGGGCCCGACCCATGTCTGCCCTGGCCAGAGTGTTAGAAGCGGGCAGCACGCCCTCGAGGCCAGGCCAGTGTGGAGCTGGCAGTGACCCCGGGCAGGCAGGGAGGGCGTGAACTCCTGCCTGACTCTCAGCGTGGCCCTGGAAGCTGGCTGTCCTGCTACACTGTGACCGCTGTGGCGCCACAGAAGTCCCAGAAGAGCCTCCGGCAGTCCTAGAAGAGACACTGATAGCACCTGCCCCTTTCTCCAGACCAGAGGCCGAGGCACAGGGAGTTCATAACCCAGCCAGAGCAAGCCTGGGAGCAGGGGGCGGGTGCCAGCCAGCCGGCTCGTCCAGCCTGTGCCCAAGCTGCCCAGAATGACCCAGGTGCCAAGCCCGACCCCCTGCTCCTGCCCCCGCCCCCTTCCTGGATGGGGCGGTGTCCCCTGCAGATGGGCACCTTACCAGTGCCCACCCCAGGGACCAAAGGGCAGCCCTGCACAGCCCACACCCCGTCTGTCTCGGGAGCAGGTGCTGTGCCCAGGCCAAGGGCCCGCTCTGGTGGGGGCACTGGGAGGGCAGGAGGGGCTGGCAGCGTGTTCCAGCTTCGACACTCCAACTGGATGTGGTGAAGGCCCAGCGGCATCAGCTTGTGCGCCCCCAGCTGAGGGCGCACTGCTGCCCCGGCATCCATCCTCCTGGCCCCGGCCCTGCCACCACCATGTGGCCACACTGCCTGTGTGAGCCAGGGTGCGACGTCACCCACGCTCTGCTCTGACCTTCTCACTGGGGGGAAGGAGAGCAGCCTTTCCACAAAGCAGGGGCTGCGTCAAGAGGCGTGTCTGTGACCCATGGGTTCAGGACCGAGAGGTGTGCCCTGAGCCAGCGCCCCAGGAGAAAGGTCACAGGTGCCCTGTGGGGACCCACCCAGGAAGGCAGGAGCCTGGCACAGGCCTCTCTGCCGTGCTCAGGAGCCCCTCTCCCCAGTGAAACCCCACCCTCCACCTTCTAACTGTCAGTCCCAAGCGACACACCTGGTGGGTCTCGGAAGGGCCCTATCCGGACAGTGAGACCCACAAGTGCACAGATGACAGCTGCCATGGTGACAGCTCGAGGAGATCTGTGCTGAGGGAAGGAGGGGCCCAGCTGCAGCTTTCTCCCTGTGTGCCCGTGCTCGGCACATGCCCAGCACACAGCTGACACTAAGAGCATCTGTTGGCCAGAAAGACAGATGAGGGGACACTCAGCCTGGGCTTTGAGGGATGAATAGGAGTTCAAGGAGGGGAAGAAGAGAGGTGCCTCCCAAGTGCAGGGCGCACAGGAGCAAAGGCCCGGGGTGGGCAGGGCTCTGGGGGCTCCTCTGCTGCCACTCTGGTGTGGGCTCACAGGGCACAGGGTGGGCTGAAGAGGTTGAGGCCCCTCAGGCAGAAGGAAGGGCTGGCTCCTGGTCCACCCGGAGCCACTGTCCACTCCCCCTGTGCTGGCTCCCCGCACAGCACCCCAGCCTCCGCACCTCTGCCAGACCCTGACTCCCTCCCCCTACCCCCCATGGCTCCCTTTCCTTTCCTCCCCTGCCCCCTCCTCCAGGCCACCCTGACCACCACAGGACTTCCTGTCCCATCCCTGCCACTCCTGCTTCTCACGCCCCCCATGGCCAGCCCACGTGACCCCCACTACCAGCTGGAAAGCACCTACTGGACAGATGAGGATACTGAGGGTCCCATGGGCCCAGGAGGGTCCCATCGTGGCTCAAAGTGACACCGTCAGCTGAGGCAGGTTGAGCAGGGGACCCTCTGCCCCGAATCTGAGGCCAACTCTGAGAATGTGACCAAGAGCCCCTTTGGGCTGGATGCCATGCAGGGGCGGGGCTGTAGCCAGGACAGGCTGGGCAGGGGCCAGCAGGACCACCCCACCCAGCCCACCCCCCATGTCCTCAGGACTCAGGCAGCCCTCATCCCTGGCAGAGCATCCCAAGGTCCTATCCTATGGTGAGTGTCACCACCAGAGGGACCCCAGTGCTGCCCCCTCTCCCTCTGCTGGGGGAGTCCCTTCTGCCTCCTGAAGAGTCTCACCTACCCCGACCCTGTCCCAGCAGCCCCACCCCCATCTCCTGGGCTCCGACCTCTCCCCTTGCTGGGCTTGCAGGGAACTTATCAAGGGGAAAACTGAGTCCCCCCCTTTCATGTTTCCCATAGACTTAGGCCCTGGTCATGGCTTCCCTGTGAGGGTCCCCACCTGGCCACACCTGGCCACTGGCATTGCCGGGCACCACAGAGCATCTCGTGTCCCCTGCCCTGGCCCTGCCCTCCCCTGGCTGCTGTGACCCCCCATCCTCCTGGCATCCCTCCCCGCTCCTTCCCCCCAGCTGGAGCCCGAGCCCCCTAAAGCACTTCTCCCCTCCCTGCAAGGCTGGGCTCACGGCCAGCTCACGACGCCCCTGTCCCCCCTCCACCCCCCAGCCCCGCCCTTTTCCCAAGCACACACAGCTGGGTCACAGCTGTCTCTGGGCAGCTCCAAGAACAGGCCTGGGCCAGGCCAGCCCCCGGCTGGGCCCCCAGCAGCAGAGGGTCTGCCTGTGGTCTCTTGTGACTGCCTGAGACTTCCTGTGGTCTTCTGTGACCACCCATGCTTGACCATAGCAGCCCCTGCCCCTCCAGCCAGGTGGGGATGCTGACCGTGGGCCTGGAAGGCTGTGAGCCCTGAGCTGCTCCCCCGCAGTCCCTGTCAGCCCCCCCATCCTCCTGGCATCCCGCCCCGCTCCTTCCCCCCAGCTGGAGCCCGAGCCCCCTAAAGCACTTCTCCCCTCCCTGCAAGGCTGGGCTCACGGCCAGCTCACGACGCCCCTGTCCCCCCTCCACCCCCCAGCCCCGCCCTTTTCCCAAGCACACACAGCTGGGTCACAGCTGTCTCTGGGCAGCTCCAAGAACAGGCCTGGGCCAGGCCAGCCCCCGGCTGGGCCCCCAGCAGCAGAGGGTCTGCCTGTGGTCTCTTGTGACTGCCTGAGACTTCCTGTGGTCTTCTGTGACCACCCATGCTTGACCATAGCAGCCCCTGCCCCTCCAGCCAGGTGGGGATGCTGACCGTGGGCCTGGAAGGCTGTGAGCCCTGAGCTGCTCCCCCGCAGTCCCTGTCAGCTTCCCTGGTGGCAGCAACAGGGTGGGTGTGGGCGGCACAGGGGAGAGACAGGGGCTCCTGCCCAACCCCCGCCCCATGCGCACTCAGAGAGGCTTGGCCCACTGTCTCCACCTACGGAGATTCGGGGCCGCAGAGCACAGGAGGCGTGAGTCTTTGTCCCTGCTGTCTGCTCGCTCCTTGCTCTCCAACACCCCCTGCCGTGCCAGGGTGGGATCCAGCATCCGGTCACCCAGCCCAGCTGGAGGAGCCCACGCAGCAGAGTCCGACTGCTGCACGTGTATGTGTCCCACCTCCCTGATGAGCACCCAAGGCCAGAATGGGATTTGGCACCCAGCCTGTAAAGCCCCCTGAGTCCGTGAGGTGGGGGTGTCAGCCCAGCCAGGCTGTGTGTCCTCAGGCAAGTCCCCCACCCTCTCTGGGCCTTGGCTGTAGTGAGTAGCCACCCAGCGTAGACTAACACTGGGGCTCAATAAAGCTTTGATGCACCAGCTAACGTGGAACAGGAACAGGCCCCAAGTGCCCCCTCCTCTGGGAAGAGACCCTCAATTCCCTGGACTCCAGATCTAATAAATTGCTCCTTTCTCTTCCTCCTGCACCCCCAGCACTGTGTCCCCCCAGGCAGGGGTCAGCCTGTCCTGGAATCAGCTGGACCAGATGGGGGGCGCTTTGGACAGGACCTTTGAGCTCAGTATGGTGTTGGGGCCCAGGTGGTTTTTGGTGGGCAAAATACTCAATGCAGAAGGGAAGGGGATGGGGAAACTGAGGTACAGAGAGTGAAGTGCCCAGTCTGGGCAAGTGTCCTGACCCAGAGCCCATGCCTGCTGGAGGGGCTCTTGCCAGGGGTGCCTGGCTGCTCAAGGTGACCTTCAGCTGCAGAGGTGCACCATGGGCACTCCGTTGTTGCAGGAGGAGGAGGCAGCGCCCCCTCTGCTTTATACGCCTGCGATTCTGGTGCTAAATGCAGAAACATGGCTTGGCCGAGTGCCGCGTCCGGCCATGGCCAGCTCCCAGGAACAGCTGGGCTGCCCTGCCGTGACCCAGGGCCTGGGAACACAGCAGGACCTGGCCCTACTGTGAGGCCTCAAAGGAGCAGACAGCTCAGGAGGCTGGTGACCTTCCCAAGAGGTGACAGTCGGAGAGGGCCAGGAGCATGCCTGTTGCTCCTGACCTGTCGTCCCCTACTGCCCCCTGGCTGGGCTGGGCTGGGAAGTCCCTGGGTGCTCCAGTCCCGGCTCCTCCTGCAGGCCTGGTTCTGATGGCGCCTGTCACCAGTCAGCCGGCTACTTCTGTTGTCCACATTCCACAGCTGGGAAACAGAGGCTAGGTAAGGTCAACCCAAGGTCGGGTGGTGGTGAGTAGCAGAGCTGGCCTTGGAAGTGTCCCAGAGTGCCACACTCTCACCCAGCACATCCCACTGCCCCCGCACTGGGAGGGACAGCTCCGCATTTCACAGATGAGGAAACTGAGGCCCAAGGGGAGAAGC
>NW_007733158.1:7435-9995 GCF_000696425.1 Galeopterus variegatus | reverse complement strand
TGTCCACATTCCACAGCTGGGAAACAGAGGCTAGGTAAGGTCAACCCAAGGTCGGATGGTGGTGAGTAGCAGAGCTGGCCTTGGAAGTGTCCCAGAGTGCCACACTCTCACCCAGCACACCCCACTGCCCCTGCACTGGGAGGGACAGCTCCGCATTTCACAGATGAGGAAACTGAGGCCCAAGGGGAGAAGCAGTCCCTGGGGTCACACCCTGATTAGCAGGAGCACTGAGGGTCTGTGGACTCCAAGTCAGCGTCCCTGCCTGCACACCCTGCCGCAACCCCTGCAGCAAGAAGGGCTTGTCTGTCTGGCATGAATCAAGAGTGTCCAGCCTCGTGGGGAGGCAGGAACTGAAAGAGAATACATGTTGGGGTGAAGGCAGCCGCGTAGAGCACGCAGGGCCACGCGCGCTCCCCCAGCTTGGAAGTTGGGGGGGGGCTTCCTGGAGGAGGTGTCCTCAGGGATAAGGAGGAAGGATGAGGAAGCGAGTGCAGGGTGGGGAGGGGCATGTACAGTGTCCACAGGTGAGGAGGCCCCCGGCAGACACACGGCATGCAGACCAGAAGTGGGTGCGCAGGCCACGAAGGGCCTCGGGCATCCTTGGATCCCTGAGGGCCACAGGGAGCCATGGAAGGTTTCATCAGGTGAGTGACAAGATTAGGTGTGTGTTTTGCAAGTTCATTCGGGTTGCTGTGTGGATTCTAGATTGGAGGGCATGAGAGTCAGGGCAGAGAGAGCAGGTTGGTGGATGAGGGGCTTTCCTGGCAGGCGACTGCCGGGTGGAGAGGAGGCGAGGGCCTCTAGACAGAGCTGCTGGGAGGGAGGCGGGTGGGGACAGGACACTGGGGACACTATCTCTAGTGATGCATAGCGGGTGTTGCTGGGTTCAGCACCACTCCCCCCCATCCCAGGGCTGGGCTCTCTCTGCTCTCCCAGGTCCCATCTCACATGGGTCCCTCACCCAGGGCATTGGTGCTGGGGGCAGACTGGGCTCTGAAGGCCCCTCCCAGCCCATACCTCAGACAAGCAAACGTAAGAGCGGCCAGCAGCATCCTGCTCCTGGGAGTGCTCTGCAGGTTTCAGGGACTGGCATTTCCCTGTGAGGGCACAGAGCAGGGGCTCACTCCTGCCAGGGTCCAGGGAAGCCTCTTCTGGTAAGTCGGGTCACCAGGCAGCGGGGCAGGAAGGGCGTTTCAGGAGCAGGGAACAGTACGAGCGAGTGCTGGGGCAGAGGGAGGTGTGTGGGTCAGGCAGGGGCCGCGGGTGGTGTTTCAGAGAGTGATCTGTGTCCAGTGTGGACCATGGAAGGAGGAAAGAGACCCAAGGCAGGCGGAGGGGTGGGGAGAGGCTCAGGGTGGGCATGTGGGGGGAAGAGCTCTGCTGGAGACACCTCCAGGCCACAGAAGGCACAGGGTGGGAGCATCCAGAACAGCGCTCCCCGTTTATGGGACACCCCTGAGACCTCCCCAGGCCCCGGGTCTGTTCCAGAGACTTTGGTGCAGGGTGCTGGGTGACAGCAGAGAGCATCACAGGCACATTCCTGAGCTCAGGGAAGAGCAGATGGCGGAGGGGCAGTGACAAGTTTCGAGGGCCTGGAGGCTTCTAGAAGGAGGTGCCCAGCAGCAGAGTGACTTTTGGGGACAGGTCCTAGATTCAGGAGGCATGGCTTGTGGCAGGGGCTGAAGCTGTGAAGTGGCCTGGGTGGCCAGGGTGGCCAGGACAGGGGCCTGTGCCAGGAGCAGCGCCACCCCACAGACACCTCGGTCCACAGCCACCCCCCACTGGACAGCGAGATCTGTGTGCCCACCTCTTTCGGCCATCAGGTCACCTGCGAAGCTGCGTGCAGGGACCCAGTGCCCCACAGCCTGCAGGGGGGCTCAGGCCCCTGGTCTACTGACCTCCGCCAGAGCCAACCTGGAAATTCATCTTGTACTTGAAGTACTCTGTGCTCAGGCCTGGTCAGCATCGGGTGGTTCCGGGACAATGACCGCCAACTGGCTGCAGCTGGGAGGAGGTCCTCAGGCACACAGGGATGGCTGGACTCTGGAAGGGGAAGGGTGAGCAGGAGGAGCTCGGCCCCCTGGGGTGCACACCCCTGGCCTGGCCTCCAAGGCTCTGGCCCAAGGGCTGGGGCTGGGGGAAGTGGGCAGGGGGAGGGCTTGGCTTGGGGCAGGGGAGTGGCAGGGGTGCAGCGTGGTGTGGGCAGACTGTCATGGGCACAGCCATCCCCTGGAGCCACTGGGCCCAAGGGCCTTCCCACTCAGCATCTATGTGACATGGCCCTGAGAGTCCAAAGACTAGGCCAAGGTCACACCATGGTAGGGCCAGCAGGGCAGGGAGCCAGGTCACCGATGCCCACACAGAGCCCTTTCCTCTGCGGCAGGCCATGGGGTCCAGGATGGGGACCAGTACCAGGCTGAGCTTTTTTCCTGTTCTTGGGGGAACCAGCCCTGGGCTGTGCCGGCTGCTGGGGCTGGGGTTCCGGTGGGGTGTGGAGTCACAGGGAGGAGATGTGCACTCCAGTATTTCTAGCAGGAGCCTGAGGACACCCTCAGCTCTC
>NW_007733158.1:0-7308 GCF_000696425.1 Galeopterus variegatus | reverse complement strand
TCCCACTCAGCATCTATGTGACATGGCCCTGAGAGTCCAAAGACTAGGCCAAGGTCACACCATGGTAGGGCCAGCAGGGCAGGGAGCCAGGTCACCGATGCCCACACAGAGCCCTTTCCTCTGCGGCAGGCCATGGGGTCCAGGATGGGGACCAGTACCAGGCTGAGCTTTTTTCCTGTTCTTGGGGGAACCAGCCCTGGCCTGTGCCGGCTGCTGGGGCTGGGGTTCCGGTGGGGTGTGGAGTAACAGGGAGGAGATGTGCACTCCAGTATTTCTAGCAGGAGCCTGAGGACACCCTCAGCTCTCCAGGGTGGGCGGGGTTGAAGGGATAGGTGACCAGCACACTGTGGGGCTCTGTCCGTCTCAGGGTCAGCTGCCCGGCAGGATGCTAGGTGGCAGGTGAGGGCCTGGCCCCCAGGGAGGGGTGACTCCAGGCCACCCTCACAGGCCCCTTGCCCCACAAACAGCACAGCCACCACAGTCCATTTGGCAGGCCCTCTCTGGTCTGGGTCACAGGTCACCTAGGCCCTGAGCTGCCAGCCCACTGCTCCAGGGAGAGCAACAGGGAAATGGAGTGGGTGAACTCCCAGAGGTGCTGCCCACAAGGCTCCGAGCACCAGCTCAGCTCCTGCCTGGGCCTGACGCCTGCTGGCTTCTTGATCCCAGACCTCCCAGGCCTGTCCTGTCTCTAGGGCAGAGGCCCTAGTGCCCACCTTGTGCTCAAGCCAGAATCGCCGGTCCGTCCTGACTCCTCTCCCTCACTCCCACCTCTAAGCCCCCCTGGGCCCTGTCCTCCCCTCCTAGACGCCCCTCTCAGAGCCCTCGCCCCTCCCCAGCCCATGGCATAGGGCAAGGCTGGTCCCTGGGCCCCTGGGATGGTCCAGCCTCCCCCTGCCCCCAGCGCCCTCCCACCTCACTGAGAGGTGGGGCTGCTCGGGGCTTAGGAGCCAGACTCTGGTTCAAATCCCATCTCAGCCAATCCCAGCTCTGTGGCCTCTCTCTGCCTCAGTTTCCTTGCCTGCTAGGTGGGGATTACTGGTACCACCCCCTAGGGCCAGTTTGGAGGTTAAAGGAGTTAGTTCTTCAAAAGCCGAGAGCAGGGCCCCGTCCACTATTCCAGGCTGGCCTGAGCCACACGCTGCCCTGGGCCTCCCCTGGGCTGACCTCCAGACCTGGACGCAGATCCACCATCTCATCACTGTCCCTCACAGGGGTCCCTCTGTGCCCACTCCCCTACAGCCCTCACCTCAGCTTTGTAAAACCCAAGCTGGCCCCGGCCATGCCCTGCTCGGCTCCCTCCCATGGCTGCCTGGTCTCCATGGCTCCCATAGCCACCTAGAGCCAGCCCACAAGGTCGACGCCCCCTCCCTGGAACCTGGCCTGGCTGGCTCACCCTTCCCGCTGGCTCCTTGACCTGGAGCCCCAGGCCTCTGCTCCCTGTGTCCCACATGCCTTCTGCATGTCACCCCCCGCCCCCACCTGGGACAGAGCTTTCCTGACCCCAGGCCCCGGCTCCCTGGGCGACAAGCGCTGTGCTCACCACAGGCCTGGCACTCCTCAGGCTCAGGGCCAGGGACGGGTCCCCTCTGCGTCCCCACTGAGGACTGCCTGGACAACACCCACCCTTGACCGTCACTTCTTTCCCTTCCTCCCGGGTGGCATTGGGCAACTCTCAGCTGAGTTCACAATGTCCTCTCGACGCTGGCCGGTGGAGTCTGGAAAACTGAATCCTGTTACTCTCTGGGGCTGGAAACTGTGAGTACGAACAATGACAAAAACACCCCAGAAAGTCTGGGGTCACTGGGATGAGCCCTGTTGGGGCACAGGAGCTGGCAGAGGCGGGAGCGGTGGGGCAGAGCCTCGCTGGGTGACCTCGGCCGGGCCTGCACCTGAAGCACCGTGGGCTCCCCGGTGGCCGCCAGGGAGGCCTGTGAGGACGTGAGACTTCATCCTGTGGCTGTGTGCAGGCTCCAGAACATTTCGGGCAGCAGAGCCATGGGGTCAGAGGTGCTTTTAGAGAGGGGCGGGAGGGGCTGCGTGGGGAGCGGTGGGGGCTGGGCTGGGAGGAGGTGATGGAGGTGGGAGTGGCAGAAGGGCTGAGAAGGACGCTCTCAGGAGGTGGTGACAGCTGTGGAGGGCAGAGGGGCTGTTGAAGACATCCCTGGGTTTGCAGCTTGGACACTCCTGGGGGGCCTGTGGAGCCGGCGAGGGAGAGCCGGCAGGTGGGTAAGAGGAGAGGCCAGAGTGTCCCAAACGTGCTGTGGACTGAACATAGGGACGTGGGACGGGATGGACACTGTGGGGACAGTCACCCACACCGTGTGCCCCAGTCTCTGCCCAGAAGCCGCTTGCAAATTCTCAGGCAGCCCCACAGGCCTGGTGACAGGGCTCAGGTCAGGAAAGGAAAAAATGAATTCTTTGCGCCCCTTTCCCACAAGCCATTACAATCCTGTGTTTGTTCCCCAATGAAGCAACGTAGGGAAGTGGATGGCTGCTCGAATCCCTGTCGAGCCTTAAAAAGAAGTCCCCACTGGACCCCGGGCTGATCGGCGGGAGGGCCACAGAGCCTGGTGGGGGCCACACCAGCACCCTCGCAGGCGGGGCACTTCCATGGGGGGCCCGCTGGCTGGAAGACGCAGCTTCTACAAGCACAGTCCGCTCGCTTTCTGACTGGTCCTGAAACCAAAACACACAGGCAAGATGCCCTGGAGTGGGAGAAGTGGGGAGATAAGCAGCAGAGAAGGTCAAAGGCACTGGCTGTGAGGTCCTGGGGGCATCCTGGCCGCTGGCCGTGGCTTTGCTGAGCTCCAGGCCTTCCTGGTTCTGAGCAGACGGTGGGTCAGTACATGTGCCCCCCAGGCCCAGACGCAGCTCCTCTCCAGCTGTCTGCATCGCCTCCACTGCTCGTGATCGCCCGAGGGAGTGGACAAAAATCTCACGTGCACACACACTCACACACACACACACACACACACACAGATGCTCCTCGACTTACAATGAGGTTATGCCCTGATAAACCTGTCATAAGTTGACAATATTGTAAGTTGAAAATGCATGTAATACATCTGATCCACCGAGCATCACAGCTTAGCCCAGCCTACCTTACATGGCTCAGAACACTTACGTTAGCTCACAGTGGGGCAAAAGCATCTAACACGAGGCCTACTTTGCAGTAAAGTGTGGAAGATCTCATGCAGTTTATTGACTACTGCACTGGAGGTGAGAAACACAGAGGTCGTGCAGGCACTGGAAGCGTGGGTTCCACTGAACACGCATCGCTTTCACACCATCGATTGTAAAGCTGCTTGTTGGTTTTTTTGGCAGCTGGCTGGTACAGGGATCAAACCCTGGACCTTGGTGTTATCAACAACTTGCTCTAACCAGCTGAACTAGCCGTCCATCCCATAAAGTTGAAAATCATAATTTGAACCATTACGAGTCAGGGACCATCTGTACACAGACATGAACACACACACAGACATCTGCATGTGTGCACACAGACAGGAGCACGCACAGAGGCAAACCCATATGTCTGCACAGAGACGCGCACACACGCTCACTTGCACACGCACACACATGTACACACACGCAGGCGCATGCATATGCACTCACACACATGCCCAAGGTAGCAGGTGGAGCCCTGAGCTGAGAGTCAGGGCAGTCCCTGGGCTCCCGCACTGCCAGGAGTGGTTCTGCCTCCCCCACCCGTGCCTCCTGCCTGCTGGGAGGTAGCGCCATGGTCCGGGAAGCCGCCAGCTCTCCCCTGCGGCAGCAACAGCACCAGCCAGAGCCGGGCCCGGCAGCGGGCTTTCCTCACTCCCGTGCAGCTCCAGCTTCCCAGGCGGCTCCCGGGGTGGGGCACGGGGATGAACCCCCATGGTGGCCATCCCCGAGGCTGGGGGCTGGCTGTGTCCACCCTGAGGAGAGGGAGAAGGACACGTTGCTCAAGGCCACACAGCCAGCTGAGGCCGGTATTCTTTTTATTGTTTTGAAATAAATGCCCCCTGCATTATGCGTTAACAGAAAAATGGAGGCTTTGAGGCTGCAGGGTGGGAGAAAGTGCAGTTCTCTCTTCTCTGCACGGCTCCGCATCCAGCGAGTGTACATTCAGTTGCCTGCAGCTTTCCAGTGACGTGGGAGGACACACACTGATGGAAACTCAAGTCCTCCTTCCTGTAAACCAGTGGATTCCAAGAAACCCTTCCCAGCTGTTGGCTGTGGCCGTGGAGGGCTCAGGCCACCTCCCGGCCTCCTTCCCTTGCCCTATCCCTTGTTTTCCGAATGTGGGAGCGATCAATGCTGAGCTTAGGAAAGGGATGGATGGATGGATGGATGGACGGCTGGTCTGCACAGTCAGTTGCTCCTCAGTTACATGGGCCAGGAGCAGGGGCAGTTCCAGAAACATCACCACCACCACCTGCACCAGCATTTGCAGTAGGTGTTGTGGAAACAGCAGCAAGCCTGGGACAAGGGCCACGGGCCGGGGGCGAGGGGGCAGGAGCCAGGGGCAGGGGCTGGAGGCAAGAGCCAGAGGGCAGAGGCCAGGGGGAGGGGCCCAGGGGGCAGAGGACAGCCGAAGGGGCCCAGGGGGAAGGGGCCAGGAGGCAGCTGGGCCCCTTCCAGTTGGCTCAGCCTCCCCGGGCCTCCATCTGCACAATGGCTGGGTGGACTAGGACATCTCCCCAGGGCTTGCTGCTGTGGTGCTGCCCCCAGGAGAAGGTGGCAACTGTCCGGCCCCAGGCGCAGACTGGCTTCCCCTCTGGGGCTACACTTACCATTCAGGAGCCACAGCAGAGCAGCCCCAGGCCCACGGCCAGTGAAGCCCAACCTCCTGGTGGTCTTGGAAAACATGTCACTCAACACATTGACAGTTTCCTGGCCACACAAACACAAACCTCCAATCCCCACTTAGCGAGTGCCAGGCCCTGCCCCGAGGACCTCCCTGATCTTTCCACAGCCAGTTGGGGAAACTGAGGCACCGAGCCATGAAATGACTTGCCCAGGGCCCCACAGGAAGCAAATGGCACAGCCAGTCTGCTGTGGTGGCCACACTCTTGACTGTTGTGGTCGGCAGAATGATGGCCCCCCAAGATCTTCACATCCCAATCCCCAGAATCGGCAAACATGTCTTCACCTTACACGGCAAAGGACTTTGCAGATGTGATTAAGAGTCGTGAGATGGGAGATCATCCTAGATTACCTCAGTGGGTCTAATGTCATCACAAGGGTCCTTATGAGAGGAAGAAGGGGTCAGAGTCAGGGAAAGGTCTGAAGATGCCTCGCAGCTGGCTTTGAAGGTGGAGAAGGGGACACAAGCCAAGGATAGCAGGAGACTTCCAGAAGCTGGAAAATCAAGGACACAGATTCTCCCCTAGTGTTTCCAGAAGGAACCAGCCCCACCAACTCTTGACGTTAGCCCAGGAAACCCATTTGAGACTCTGACCTCCAGAACTATAAGAGAATAAAACCAGATCGTTTAAGCTACTAATTAATGTGGTAATTTGTTACAGCAGCCACAGGAACCTCAGACAGCCTCTCTCTTGTGTCACTTAGCAGTATGTCACCGATACTTGTCCAGAGCCTTCATGTCCTTGTCCTCATGGGCACGAAGTTGGCAGTACGGCACGGTGCAGGGCACCTGCTTTGCACTGCTGCAGGCAGAGCTGCCAGAACACCTCTTCCCACGGGGTCTCGGGCGGAAAGTGAGAAGGACTCAGCTCCCACCAGTCTGTGGGAAGCTGGAAAGAAAATGCAAAACAACTCTTCTGGAGCCTTCCACCCCTCCATGGAGGCCTGGGATGTCCACCCTCAGCCAAAAAACCTGCATTCCAAATTTGGGCTCTGCTGAGCTTCGGCTTCTCGTCTGTATCCCATGGTGACTGTGACTCCTCCTGTGCACGTGAGGACGGGCCACAGAACACCCTTGCTTCTCAGCAAGGACCATGAGTCCGTCAAGAAGCCTTGGGCTCCACCTCCCCTCTGCACGGCCAGCTCCTCCCTGTCCCCATCCTAGTGTGGGGATGGCCATGTGGCATCTCTCCTTCCAAGGCCTCTTCCCATACGGTGGGGGGTGTGGGGGGGAGGTGCTGTCCCGATTTAACCTTGGCCTGGGCACACTCTCTTTGAATGTGCTCCCAAGACCCCAGGGGAGAATAGACCGTGGCGAGGGTTGCACAGCTGTGAGTACATGAAGCACCACTGACTTGTGCCCTGTAAAAAGGTGACCTGTATGGCATATGAGTTATACTGCAAAAAAGACGTTGTGTTAAAAAAGAAACATCCACCTGCTGAATTTTGGGGCATTATCAAAGAATTCCCACAATGACCTGAACCCACTATTAAAATCTCCCTGTCTTCCACCTACTGTGAGCATGAAGCTAGATATTTTTCATAGACGTCAACAAAACAACACATCGCAGCAGCCTGAAAGCAGAGGCAGATGTGAGAATCCAACTTCCTTCTACATCAGACACATTTGCAAAAATGTTTTAAAATTTTTTCCTTCTACATCAGACACATTTGCAAAAATGTTTTAAAATTTTTTCCTTCTACATTAGAGACATTTGCAAAAATGTTTTAAAATTTTTTCACTTTGAAAAATAGAATCATTTTTATAAAAATGTTATTTATCTTAACATATGAATGGCCTATTTTTATATGAATTAATAAAGTTTTCCTCAGTTTCAATTTCTAATAATGTAAATCTCGACAAGGAGAGCCCAATAAACAAACCCTTTGGGCTTCTCAATACAGTTTAAGAGTGTAAAAGAGTCATGAAACCAAAGTGTCTGAGAATCACTGTCTTACATAGCCACGGTACAGTGTTCACAATCAGGAAGTTAACATTATTACCTAACTACAGACCTCACCCTGATTTTGCCAAATGTTCCAGAAATCTCTTTTATAGTAAAAGTCCTAAATGAGGAATGGGGAGTTTTTTAATGGGTATAGAGTTTCAGTTTGGAAAGATGAAAAAGTTCTGCAGGTAGAGGTGGTGAAGTCTGCACAGCAGGTGTGAGTGGACTCAATGCCACTGAACTATAGACTTAAAAACGGTACATTTTATATGGTATGTAAATTTTGCCACAATAAAAATTACTATGTTAAAAATAGTTTATTTAAATATAGTATGTATTATATGTATAATAAAACAGCAAAATTAGAGTGCATATTTGATCTACTTCACTGTATAGTAATATTGCAGTATAAATAAAAGTAATCACTAGAGAAAATTTTCTGCACAAAATAGTTGGGCATTGTTTAATCCGAACATGTAGGATGTAAAATACCAAAAAAAAAAAAAAAAAA
>NW_007733157.1:116185-116506 GCF_000696425.1 Galeopterus variegatus | reverse complement strand
ACAGATGGTATTAGGAGGTAGGGCCACTGAGAGGTGATTAGATCATGAAGGTGAAGCCCTGATGAATGGGATTAGTGCACTTATAAAAGAGACCACAGAGAGCTAGCTAGCCTCTTCCACCATGTGAGGACACAGTAAGAAGGTGTGATCTATGAGAAAGTGGTCCTCACCAGACCCTGAACTTGCTGGTTTCTTAATCTAGGACTTCCCAGCTTCCAGGACTGTGAGGAATAAATTTCTCTCTTTATAAGCTATCCAGCTCATGATATTTTGTTATAGCAGCAAAAGAAAAACCCAAAAAACAAAAACAACAACAACAAC
>NW_007733157.1:110372-115777 GCF_000696425.1 Galeopterus variegatus | reverse complement strand
CAGCATACACTGAAAACTATAAAATACTTAGAAATAAATGTAGCAAGAAACAGGAACCATGAGAAAAACAATAAAATCTTATTGTACAGTATAAAATTAAATCTGAACAAATGTAAACATGTACAATTCACTTTATGGACTCATTTACTCTTGTAAACCACTATTCTCCCAAATTAATATAAATGTAATGAAATTCTAATTGGTATACTAAAAGGGGTTTAGTCAAATTTTATAAATGGATATTAAAGTTCCTATGGAAGAAAACAACATCTAAGAGTGAGAAAAAAGTAAAGGATAGTGATCATAGTGAAGAGATACTTGTCTTAACATATATCAGGATAAATACCTTGTAATTGGATCAATATTTCATTGGCATAAAAATAGATTTATGGATGGTGAAACAGGATAAAACATGATATAGAGGAAATAAAAGGGCACTAGCATGTATGCGACTTTCCTACACACTAATACTAGTATTTCAATTTAATGGAAAAAATAATTATTTATGAGATTGTGTCAAGGCTGGTTATTTATCTGAAAAAAAAGCAAAACTGTACACTAATATTATACCATATACCAAATAAAATTACACATGAAATAAAGATTTGAGTGTTAAAAAACAATCTGAGAGACATGTCTAACACCTTGGTAGTGAGGTGAAGGGAACCTTCTTAACCGAGATAGGAAACCAGAATCCATACTTAAAAGGTATATATTTTTGCCTATAAAATTTTTTAAGCCTCTGTATGACTAAAGGAGACATAAACCAAGGCAATAGACAAAAAAATGGGTTTGGAAATAAAGTAGTAAACTACTCAGCAGAAAAAAAGTTGCTATCTATAAAATTGAGAAAGAATTTTGCAAACAAACAAACAAAAATTTACACAATCAATCAGTACTTACTTACATATATACTTACTATATACTTAATTAACAATTCCTAAGCAATAAACCCCCTAGCAGTATAAATGTAAACTATGCCTTTAAGGTCTGAATACAAAGCCCATGATCAGTCAGGCTAAGACAACATTTAATTACCTATGAAGCAGATAATCGTATACTTTGGTTAAACTCTTAAAGCAATTTCCTCTTGTTCTGTGTAAATATTATTTCCCAAAGATCCATGCAGAGAAGATTTTGTGAGTAACCTCCATCCATGTAAATGTATTTTGGCTTATAAAAACTTGTGATGTCAGTATTTTCTCCTTAACAAAATTCAAAGCTCTTAAATATTGACAAGAGAAAGGCAAATAACACAATCAAAACTGAGCGAGAGATATGAGAAAACAAATTACTTAAAAGAAAACCAGGAAAGACACTAATCTCTCCTAGTTATACCCCTGACCCCAATCAGAGCAGACCATGGCTGGGGGGAAGGGAGATAGCTAAAGAAAATCTGTTTGACCAAGCAGGAAGGGCTGTTTATTTGTTATCCTAGGAATAATAAATTCGATTAATAAGATGAGTAGAGTTGACTAAATACAAACTTCCTTAGGCTAAGACTTGATTTTGGGGTCAGGATTTTGACTCTTAAATAAATGCCTTATGTCTTAGAATAACATCCATAACACCAATCTTGAATTGTCTCTGCAGATACTCAACAACTACAAGCCCACTTTGAGCCTGCATGCTTCCAGACTTGAGGGAGCCAAGAGGGATCTTAGCCAGGAAGCCAGAAATAATTATGCTGACCTCACTGCTGACCAATCAGATTCACACATGACTCCTGGGATGCCCCACTCATAATTTTGCTCCATTAATGCTTGTGATTATAAGTGGTGGAGGAGCTTAGGATCTTAAACACTCCAGCTACCATGGGCTACTTTGAGTGGTCATCCAAATAAATGCTCATCTATAACACGGCAGATTTTGGCATGAGAGATTTTTTAGACATTTGGGCAGTGGATGAGGGACCCCTCTTGATTAGGTAACAAGATCAAGAAATATATACTCAAATTCACTGTTAGCCAGGGAAATGTAAATTAAAGTAACACTGTGATATCACTTTACCACCATTAGACAGCCAGACCTTTAAAAAAAGCAATATAACACTTATTGTTGGAGAAAATTCGGGTAAAGGATCCCCTCAGAGGAGGAAACAAAACTGAAATTGTTTATAGACTTTTTGGAAAGTAATCAGGCATTGCCTCTTAAAATTAGAAATCAATATACCATTTAAACCATTAATCCCCTTTCTGGGGTCATATCTACAGAAATAAAAACACAAGTATTCAAATATATATGCACACAGATTTCATTAGTGCATAGATTATAGTGGGAACAGTTGAAAAAATATGGTACATTCATACCATGTAATACTATGCAGCAATTAAAAGAAATAATTCAGAATTGTATCTGTTGATATGAAGAAATTTCCATGAGGTATTCTTGAGTGAGAAAAGCAGAATGCAGAAAGTTTGCATATGATCTCAGATTGAAAGAAAAGAAGAACCTCCATATGCAGGTATTTATAATTTGCATTTGTATACTATTATACAACTATAAATACAAATTTGGAAGGACAATTATTAGGTTGTTATCAAGGGTTTTCTAAGGGTGAAGGTAGGGAGCCCTAAAGAAGGAAAGGTATGAGAGGAAGGAAAGAGCGCAGAGGAGGTAGATTTGGTTGACTGTGATTTCTTCATGTGGTTGTGCATGACCCTGATTAGGAGGTTCCAAAAAGAACTGTCTCGGTTTATGCAAAAGAGATTTCATATACACTAAGTGGGAATCTATATAATGGTACAATAGAAGTATGTGCATGGGAATTGAAAATTGCAAATATAAGGCGTGTGGCCCTAGAAAGTTACTTAAGTTCTCAGATTTTTATTTTCCCCACCTTGTAATAAGTTAATAATACAGAGCAACTGACAGAGCTGTGAAGGTATTGAGGTAGCGTACATAAAATGCTTAGTAGAGTGCAAGCACGTACCAAGTGCTCAAAAATGTTAATTCTCTCCTTTCCATTTCAGTTGAATTACGTCTTTTGATAGTCAGTGACAGTCACTGAAATTCAATTCCTAAGACTGATAGTCCAGGTTAGTTTTCACTAATTAAGATTTCAAATGATTTTTAAAATAAGAACTCAAAGGATTTGTTAGACACCGAAGAGTATATGACAATCCCCAGGAATAATTAACGTAGGTCTGCTAATATACTCACTGATTATTTTCAGGCATGGCTTATTTTTAAGACCCTCATAACCTCTAGTTATCCCGCCAGAGCAGATTTGTTTCATTATTCAGTTGTATCTTTTCACATTTCTTGCCACCGAGCTTTCCAAAGAGTAAATGAACAAAGTTGTCTGTGGGCACAGGGGCAGGGAAGAGCCCAGCAAGCCAGGCAGAAATGAAATCTGCTTAAGACACACATACACCTTCTGCTGCTCTTTCTACATTTTGCAGTGTGTTGTATCTCACTGAGTACAGCAATATTTCCAGAGCTGGTAGGCATACTATTACAGGAGTTAGAAGGAAGAATTATAAAATATACACTATTAGGTAAGGCATATTTCAAAATTCACAGAAACAGAATGAATTGAAAACATGAGCAAAGAACACAAGATTATACAATATAACCCGACAGATATAAAGGAGAACCAAATAGAATGTCTGCAAATGATAAATGTTATTGCTAAAATTAAAATGCAACACACACACACACACACACACACACACACACACACACACACACACGAACTGAATAACAGAGCTGAGCAGAGTTCCTAAACTGGGAGATAGATATAAGGATATTGCCCAAAAGCTGTTTATTGACACAAAGACCTATCTTCTTTCATATACAAAAAAACTGAAGAACAGGGAGAATTGAGTGAGGATTTCTCACACGTCTCTTTTGAGTACCAGAGTAGAGATTAGAAAGTTTGGGAGAGCCACTATCTAAAGAAGCAGAAGCTAAGAATTTTCTGAAATTAATAAAAAAATCAAGAATCCCCAGATTTAGGAATGCAATAAATACCAAGAAATATACACAAAAATAAATCTACACATAGAACCATCATATGAAACTGCAGAATACCAAAAATAAAGTGGAGGTGTTAAAGCAATTAGGGAAAAGCAAATATTCCCTGCAGAAGTACTGACAGAAGCCTTCTTAAAGGCAACAAAGTGATCCAAAGAGCAAAGAAAATGAAATAACATCTTCAAAATGCTGAGAAAAAGAAACAGCTACCAACGTAACATAGAATTATATACCTAGCTAATGAAACTTTCAAGAAAAAAAGAAATATTTTTAAACAATCACTGAGACCATACTAACAACAAAATCTCATTAAAGCCATTTCTAAAGGATGAATTTCAAGATTAAAGAAATAAATTCCAAAACAGTGTCTGGGAGCAAAGAGATTGTTGAACATGAAGATAGATACAAAGCAAACATTGATATCAGTTAGAAAACTTAACTACAGTGGTTTAAAGCACATAAAATTCTATTCTGCCATGAAAAAGACCTCGTCACTTTCTTTCTGCTCTGCCATACCAGGTTTCTGTATGCCAACGTGTCTGCACTCTAGGCAGCAAGGAAAAAGACACAGAAAGTCTTGCTTTATAAAATGCCTTCCACAAAGTTCCACATAACACTTCCACTCAATCTTGGGCCATAATTTAGTGATAGTGCCCCGTCTAGAAGCAAGGGAAGCTGGAAAATGTAGTCATTTAAATGATCCCACTGTTAGAAGATAAGTTCATTTAAAAAAGGAGAAAAGGAGAGTACAGCTAGTACTCTCAACAAATGGATCACTTCAAATTTATACAAATTATATCAGAGAATATAAAAAACTAAAATATTCTGCAACTTATTTTATGAGCATAATATGACCTTAATTAATAAAACCAGTGTAAGAAATAAAAAAATACTAACCAGATTCACACATTAAACATAGATAAATAAGATATTAGCAAATTAATCCCACAGAATATTTTTTAAAAATAAATCTATCATAACCAGGTATATCTCATCATGGCAGACCTGGAGGTGTGAAAGCGAATTACCCTTAAAAAGAAGACTTGTTGCCCAAAATGTCTGGAGTATTGTCAGTAGACATCTTTCAGCTGAAAACCCCTTCAGGGATTGTTCCAGCTTCAGAGAGATATTTTTTCCTTGTCCAAGGACATGCCCTTGCAGGAATGGCTTACATCTCATGGACAGCTGAAACTATAAGGTCTGCATCAAAGCTTGGCTTCCCCGTTTGCCCAATTCTGATAACTCCCCATCCCTTTCATAGGTGTTGATCCCAAGAATGCTCCTAATAAATATCCTGCGCACTGAACCTACTCAGAGTCTATATGACCTTTGGAACCCAACTTTAACACCCAGGAATGCAAAGATGATATAAGATCAGAAAATTCATTACTATCATTTACTACACTGACAAATCAATGGAGAAAAAA
>NW_007733157.1:102553-109990 GCF_000696425.1 Galeopterus variegatus | reverse complement strand
ATCCCTTTCATAGGTGTTGATCCCAAGAATGCTCCTAATAAATATCCTGCGCACTGAACCTACTCAGAGTCTATATGACCTTTGGAACCCAACTTTAACACCCAGGAATGCAAAGATGATATAAGATCAGAAAATTCATTACTATCATTTACTACACTGACAAATCAATGGAGAAAAAACACTTGATTTTTCCATTAACAGAGATAAATTCTTTGATAAAATTATCATCATTTTATGATAAAAACAAGCTTGGAATAAGGGAGAAAGTCTTTAACCAGATAAAAATATTTACTAAAAAACTTAAGCAAACCTTGTTCTTAATGGTAAAATATTGTAAACTTTTTCTATAAAATCAGAAATGAGACACCAATGCCGACTATCACCATTAGTGACTTGTTCATATCAGGGATGGAGCTGAGAAAGAGGATTGTGTTGAGTCTACAGATGAATTTGGGAAAAAATTGATATATTCAAAATCTTGAGCCTTTTAATCTATGACCATGGCATGTCTCTGTATTTATTTAGGGTTTCTTTATTTATTCAAAAACCTTTTCTTGTGGTTTTTAGTGTGGTTTGGGGCATATTTTGTCTATATCTATACAAAAAAATTTCTAGGATTTTGATAGATATTGCATTAAACCTGTAGATAAATTTGCAGAGAATTAACAACTTTACTATGTTGATTCTTCCAGTCCATGAACATTAGTATGTCTCCTCATTTATTTAGATCTTTGAATTCTTTCATCAATATTATGTAGTTTTCAGCATAAGGTCTTGAACATATTTTGGGGATATACACTTAAATATTTCTCTTCTTTGCATTGTTAATGGTATTATATTTGATGCATATTGTTCATTGATAATATATAGAAATACAGTTGATTTTTGTATGTTTATCTTCTATGCTGTGACCTTGCTGAAGTAATTGATTAATTGAAGGAGTTTGTTGTTGAGTCCTTGTTACATCCCTTTACATTCCCCATTTATAATATATTTGTTTTAATTATTTTCTCTACATACATTTATAGGTAACCAGTGTCATAATTTTGTTTCAACCATCAAACATTATCTAGAAAAACTCAAGAGGAGAAAGAAAGCGTATTGTATTGACCCATGTTTTTGCTTAGTATGTTTTCTTCCTTCCTGATGTTCCAAAGTTCCTTAACCATTTCCCTTCTGTTTAGAGAACTTCGCTGATACGTTCTTTTAGGGGAGGCCTTCTTATGACAAATTATCTTAGGTTATTATCACCTAAGATGTATTAATTTTCCCTTAATGCCTTCATTCCTTTTGTTTTGTTCAGGACTTTGAGTTGACAGTGCTTTTCTTTCAGTACTTAAAAAATATTGTGCATCTTTCTTCTGGCCTCCATGGTTTATGATGAGATATTTCACTTTTTTTTTTTCCCTATGAATGAGATGTCTTTTTTCTCTGGCTGACTTCAAGATTTTTTTTTTCTTTTGTGTTTTGGCATAAATTTCTTTGAGTGTATCTTATTTGGGATTTTCTAAGTTTCTTGAATCTGGAGGGATTTCCCATTTAAGGAAATTTTTGTTTAAAAATTTGGGTTGGGGGTACTTTTTCAGACCTGCCCTTCTTTCCTCTTTTTTTCCTGGACTTTGATTACATGTTAGACCTATTGGTGTGATCTCACAGATCCCTGAGGTTCTATTCTTTTTGGTTTGTTTGTTTTTTTACTTTATTTTGTTTTCATTGTTTTAGGGATTACAATTGTTCCTTTTCCAGTTCACCAATTCTTTCATCTGTCTCCTCCATTCTGCTGTTGAACCTATCCACTGAGATTTCTGTTTTGATTATTTGATTTTTTGGTTCTTCTTTATAACTTCTATTTTTTTTTTTCCTGAGGTATTTTGTTTTATTATTTGTCTCAACCATGTTTGTAATTACTTGTTGGAACATTATTATGATGACTGCTTAAAATCTTTGTCAGACAATTCCAGTATCTGTTATGTAGGTATTGTCAGCCAATGACTATCTTTTTTCATTTAATTTGAGATCTCCCTGGTTCTTGGTATGAGAAGTTATGTCAATGAAACCTAGTCATATTTTCATTATGTTATGAGGTTTGGGATCTTATTTAAACCTTCTGCTTTAACTGACTTTCTCTGACACCATTTCATCAGGGAAAGACGACACTATCTTATTACTATCAGATAGAAATAGAACTTCAGAGGGCTGAGCCCGTGGCGCACTCGGGAGAGTACGGTGCTGGGAGTACAGCGGCGCTCCCACCATGGGTTCGGATCCTATATAGGGATGACCAGTGCGCTCACAGCGCTCACTGGCTGAGCGCGGTGCGGCCGGTCTCAAAAAAAAAAAAGGACAAAATAAATAAATAAAATTAAAGTTTAAAAAAAAAAAAAAGAAATAGAACTTCAGAATTGCCATTTGATCTCTATTGACATATGAGTCTTGACCTCTCCTTGTTACTGCTGAGTGGGGAAGGGAGTCTTGGCTCTCCATGTGGTCTGAGCTGGCGCTATTGTGGAGGTGGTCTTGTTCCAGTAGACAGTGGTGAAGGCCTGAATCTCCACTTTGCCTCCTCCAGCATCACTGTGGCAGGAAAGGAGAAGAGCACCTTGCTACTGCTCAGTGTGGGTGGAAGTTCAGACTCCTCGAGTGCTCTTCATTGACACTGCTAATTAGGGAGCCTCATTACTGGCCAGTAGGGATGAAAGTCTCAGCTACCTATTTGACCTTCTCTGACACAACCATTGCAGAGGTGTTGGGGTAGGCACATTTTTGTAGTCTTCAGTTGATAGAATTCCAAGCTCCCCATGCTGCCTTTGCTGGCATAGACGGGGATTAGACTACAGATTTGAAAGACTTTCCATTACCCATTACCATACCATGAACAAGAACAGAAGTTCCTCCCATTTTCTTTGATGGTTTTAAATCTATTTATTCCAGAGCATAAAACCTCAGAAGATATGAGTTTATTCTTCCTCCCCCATTCACACATCAAAAGTTTTTCATTTTCATTTTATTTTTATCCATGCATTATATCCCCACTGCATTTACATTTGAAAACATTAATTGGTAGCAAAAGCATATTAAGTGAGTAGATAAATAAATAAATGTATTAATATCAAAATGACAAGGGTGAGGTAAAACACTTTTATTTTTTGCAACCCTACAATTTGAAGAAGGTCCTTAGCAATTTTAAAAAATGTATAAAACTGCATTATGAAATTGCCATAGAGCATCAAATAAAAGTAGTTCAACATAAAACAAACTCAAAGTTGGAGAGTTGCATCCCAATCATGCTACTGACTAGTTCAATAATCCTAGAAAATTTAACTCTAGGAAATTTTCAGCATAAGGTCTTGAACATATTTTGGGGATATACACTTAAATATTTCTCTTCTTTGCATTGTTAATGGTATTATATTTGATGCATATTGTTCATTGATAATATATAGAAATACAGTTGATTTTTGTATGTTTATCTTCTATGCTGTGACCTTGCTGAAGTAATTGATTAATTGAAGGAGTTTGTTGTTGAGTCCTTAGTTTCTCCATCTGCAAAATGGAAATAAAGTTCTGTCCATCTTACAGATTATGAATGCCTAGTGGATTATGATTCACTGAGTGAAAAGTACCAAGTAAACCATAGTTCAGTAAGCATAATAATGTGATAATCAAATTTTATACAATATACTTAACAATTGGATGCTGAATGTGTGATACAGGACAGAAATCCAATTTCTAATGTTTCTTCTATAAATGACCAATTTAAAAATTTTTAGAATTTAGTCTTTAAAATCAGGGACAAAATATCAACACAGTTTTATGAGAGCATAACAATAAAAGTGAAAGACAACAAAATTTTCCAATTTCCAGCATCTTCAAGTTACTATATGACTTTCACGAGTACCTAATGATCACCAATTCTTAGTTTTCTTTTCTGCAGAAGTTATAAAATAATATCAGGATGAAGTCCATGTCTTTGTATGAAGTCAATGGAATGCTTCAGTCAAGGGCTTAGAACTAACTCTGATTTAGGGAGGATGAATCTGAGTATACAGCCCAACACGGATTAGGTCACAAAAAGAAAACAGCTGCAGGAAACTTGAAGTTGCTTGTTAAACTAGAGAAAACAATTTATTAAAATCTAATGTATGCATGTGTGCCTTCAGGGTTTTTTTCTGATTTTAATTGGAGGATTGCTTTAAAATTGTTTCTGTTTCTCAACAGACTATATCCTAGGAAACAAAATGATACAAACCTTTTCCTACTACAATAGGCATGACAGAACCTCTCTAAAGCTGAGTTTTAGAATAGTTTTTATGTATATAATTATGTGCATAATGCATTCAGATAGTATCTAGTATACCTCTCTCTTTCTCTCTCAAGTAATTACCATAGGAAACAAATGAGTAGAGCAGATGTTGCCAAAGCAAAGGTATCACAAACCACTCCATTCTTTAATGTTTGTTTCTTAGCAAACTCATATACCACATATTTTCACACATGTAATAAAGTAAGCATGTAACTGGTAATTTTTTAGGAGTATTTTTTAAATTTATTTTTGTTTTTTATTAGCATATTCATTGTTACAAATCATACTTATTCTTTATGTCCCTTATCCAATGTCTCCCCTTCCTCCTCCCCCTTCCCCTCCCCCTCTCCATTTTCTTCCTCCTCCTCCCACCTCTACTAACCATAGATTTGTTCTCTCCATCTGGTAGATTAACTGTTCCTCTGTTGGTTTGTTGCCTAGATGACAACTGTTCCTCTGTTGGTTTGTTGTCTCAGTACTGAGACAGATGATCAAGTCTTCCCCTATTATCATAAATCAGATGCTTCTTCCATTATTCTGGAGTGTGCTTTGTGGAGAGAGAGGACTTCTTCTTTTTTTCTTTGGTCTCTGCTGGTGCCTGTCCTTGTATCAACACAGTTGAGAGTCTGGCGTGCCATCTGCATGGTGGTTGTGACTGCTGCTACAGAGACTAGACAATTTTGCAGCAGCCATGGCAATTGTGCTAGCTATGGTGGGCTACCCACATGAAAATGGTGTTTTTGGTGTGCTCTTTACCTGGTTGCAGCTGGGTTCAGCTTCCCCTGGATCCATGCCTCGGGGCACTGATGTGTTTGGTATTTAGAAATATTAATATCTAGTCTTGGCTGTGTATGTGTCTGTGGGATCTGGGGATTGCCAAAGAAAAATTGTACTGGACAAGTTAAACAGACTAGGAAGACTTTTATTCAAGACAATTGCAGTATGGGAGAGACATTAAACACAACTCCACTAAAACAAAAGGCAGAAAAGTTTCAAAGTGATGAGGTGAACTAGAGGAAAAAGAAGGTTGGTCAATGTAATTAGGTCATCGGTGTTTACTAATTGTAGTTTATGAAAATTAGACTCCTCCCCTCCTGCAAAGTCTGGGAGACAGGTCCATTATCTACCTTGAGATTACATTTCAAAGGCATGTCTCCCAGCTTTTTGAGAAAGACAATTCTGGGTTATAAAACTGGCAAGAGGTGGGGAGAATATTTACATCTCAAAGGGAAAGAGAAATAATTTACAATTTACAAAAATTTACAACTTACAAAATTCACAATTGAAAATTTTCTAAACTAAATGCTCTAGGAAAGGGAGATCAGGGACCTACAGAGAAAAACCTATCTTAAGTTTAGTCAAACTGAGAAGCGCATTACAGCCATCACGACCAGGATGTTATTTATTATCTCCATATTTCCTAGAAAAAAGAGGATTCAGATATAATTAATGCTAACAAAAACTGTGGTCTGTGGGAGGCATCTCAGAAAATGGAGGATTCCAGAGAAGTTCAGGAAAACAAATTCTGAAGTCTTTTATTAAGCAACAAATTTTTATGTGCAATTCTTTGATTGTTTTGAGATAGGAGGTGCTCAATTTACCTGTGCTTGGGTTATAGGACAGACCTCTAGGTTACAAGACATTCCCCAAGGTTTCAGGTCCTTGCACTAGGCCCTCCACTGGAGGAAAGTTATTGTTGCTAGAGAGCTATTTTCAGCACCAGCACAAGGAAATTGAGAATGCAGGAGGCTGGCTTATGCAAATCAAGTGGCTGGGCATGCTCAGTACAGAAGGGTTATATAACCCCAGTAGCTGAATGCCCTTCCACCAGAGGTGCTAAAGAGCACAGAATGTTCTTGAATATGTCTGGTGCATGTGATAGGATTTGACCGATTATCATGCTCCAAAAAGAAACCAACTGAGCATGTGCAAGACTATGTCACATAACTGGCGTGTTAGTCAGTTTTGTGTTGCTATAACAGAATACCTGAGATTGGGTAATTTATAAAGAACAGAGGTTTATTTGGCTTATGATTCTGGGACAGCTGCATCTGGCACGGGCCTCAGGCTGCTTCTACTCATGGCAGAAAAGTGGCAGGCAGCCAGCGGGTACGAGCAGATCACATGGCGAGAGGAAGCAAGAGAGAGAGAGAGGGTGCCAAGGTCCTTTAAACAATCAGGTCTCATGGGAACTAATAGAGCGAGAACTCACTACCCCTCCTCCCACAGGGAGAGCATTAATCCATTCATGAGGATTAATCATGACTCAATCAATTTCCAACACTGCCCGGAACTAATAGAGCGAGAACTCACTACCCCTCCTCCCACAGGGAGAGCATTAATCCATTCATTAGGATTAATCATGACTCAATCAATTTCCAACACTGCCACACTGGGGATCAAATTTCCACATGAGTTTTGGAGGGGACAACACATCCAAACTCCACCAGCTGGGAACCACCTCCTTAACTGAATATTCATTAGGGAGTGAAACTATAAAAGCTGGATCCCAGCAGAAGGTGGAGCTGTTTCTCACTCTCCTAGAGCCAGCCCATAATCTGCCTGTGGAGAGTGTATTTCTCTCTTTTTGTATCAGACTTCCTTTCAGCGAGCTGCTGCTCAGTTTCTCGGGGAGGGAAACCCACACTTTGCTGGCATGAATATGTATTAGATAGTGAGGTTATAAAAGTTGGATCCCAGCAAAAGTCAGGCTTGTTGCTCAGTTTCCTGAGGCCAACCGAGACTGGACTGGCTGAGGTGTGTATGCTTCGTTTTGCAGCAAACTTACTTTCAGCAAGCAGCTGCTCACTCTCTTGAGCCAGCCTGTGCTCTGTAATAAAGTTTAGGTGTGCATCTCTTACTCTGAGATTAAACTTGGAATAGGCCCTGCTCAGTCTCTGGAACTAAGCTGCACTTTCTCTGTGAAATCTGTATCTTTTTTTTCACTATATTAAACCTGTTCTCACTTTCTACTGTGACTCTGCTCTTGAATTCTTTCCCATGACAGAGTTAAGAACCTGCAAAGAAGATGAGGTAGGTTGAGGCCGACTGTTGGGCCCCCCAGACCCTTCCTCTGGTATCATTTTCTTTAGAGAGTTACCACAAAAAAAAAAAAAAAAAAATAAAAAAAAAAA
>NW_007733157.1:100880-101553 GCF_000696425.1 Galeopterus variegatus | reverse complement strand
CCAAAAAAAAAAAAAAAAAAAAAAAAAAAAAAAAATTAAAAGAAAAGGAAGGAGGAAATAAGAAAGCAAAGAAAGTTGTGTGTGTGCATTTATCTCCAAAGGGTCCTCATTTCACTAGTTATGTAAACAAAATTTATATGCTTCTATTTATCTTACTTTTTGAAAAATCCTGAGGGTTTTATACTTGTAAAATACTTAGGCAGCAATTTTGCTTCAAACTTCTTTTTAACCATTTCAGGGAGAGGCATTATGTACTGGGAGAATTTCTTTTGCCTAATAAAAATGAGCAGAAGGGCCAAAAGGCTGGTTGGTTGCTAAATTTCTCTTATTAATGCAACAAACACGCATGAGACAGCTCCTTTGAGCCACATCATCCTATTTCGATCAATTAGTAAGATAAGTGAACTAACTAAGCAGCAAACTGGTATTGGATTTTCTTAGAAAAAAACATAACTACATTATCCTACTACAGAACAGATGATATTAATGCAGTGTTCTTCAAAAAAAATAAAATATTAAGGTCTTTAATATAAATGAAAAATACGTCATATAATTATCTGCTCAAAAACTTATATAAAAATACGTCATATAATTATCCGCTCAAAAATTTATATAAAAATATTTTTGAATTCTGATTTTTTTTTTTTTTTTTTTTTTTTTTTTTTTTTTTCCT
>NW_007733157.1:79888-100868 GCF_000696425.1 Galeopterus variegatus | reverse complement strand
TTTTTCCGTGTCCGGCAACGGATCGCAACCCTCAGTGTCGCCCCCGTACCGGACCGGGACCGGCAACGGGTTCGCAACCCTCGGCGCCGCCCCCGCGCCCCGCTCAGCCAGCAAGCGGGAACCGGTCTGTATGTGGGATCCGAACCCTCGGCAGGAGCGCCGCCGCGCTTCCCAAGCGGCGCACTATCGCAGTGCGCCACTGGGCCGGCCCGAATTCTGATTATTAAAGTATAGTATAAGTGCTATTAAACATACCTGTTTATGTATCATTATGTGCGTTTTGGTTGATATATCTAAAGATTAGTAAACAAAATAACTAAAATGACTTCTACTGCTACTTATTGCTGAATGGCTAATGGGGGTGTAAGAGAAAACCAAATTACTTTTTCCCCCCACTAAAAGTTATTTATATTTTATTCCCAAGAGTTCTATGTTGTAATTACAGGTGTCAGTATAGTTTTCATTCTAAACTGTAGAAAGTGAGTTCTGAGTTCCAAACATGTACTTTAGAAATACAAACTTATGTTAATATTATAGTGGATACAAATTCCTTAGAGGGTAATAGGATATTTTAGGTAGCATAAATATATGTGTAAACAATACCTATACTTTAAAAATGTGCTCATTTTCTTCTAGGCTCAAATATTTGTCCATTTTATATCCTTAAGTATATTACATACACAATACGACACATACTATTGGTAAAAATGATTAATAATAGCATAGTGTACCAAATGTTAGAGAATTGACCTTAACTTTTGACAATCGGAATGTATCTTCTAAAACAACCAAGAAAGATAAAAGTTATTTTCCGTAAATCCTTTTGTTTATACTCCATTTTTCATTCTAAATCCCATTTTATTTAATCTATTACTCTACTCTGTGGAAAAAACTGATTAATAATTTTATGCTACATAAGATAGGATATGCATATTCATGGTCCTCATGAATTATTTGTGAAATTGAAATGGGTAAACCTTTATCTTATAGGAAAGCAATTAAAAGTACTTGAGTCCCAAGATGATAAATCAAAACTGAAAATGTAGTCCCCTAAGCACAGACAATTTAAAGCACTGTGAGGAGAAGTAACACATTGTACTAAGTTAGGCTTCCCAGAGTAAAACTAACATTTTAAAAATTAAAGTTGCTGTCTTAGATCATAAAATATTCTGGTGTGTATAAAGGGATAGCACATTTTAAAAGCTAAGGTATGGCTGATTTAAGGTACTTCGGACAGCATGTTATCTTTTGACACACCTGCTTTCTGAAAGCCTAAAAGTTTTTTTTTTTTTTTTGTCTTTTTTCCGTAACCGGCAACGGATCGCAACCCTCAGTGTCGCCCCCGGACTGGACTGGGACCAGCAACGGGATCGCAACCCTCGGTGTTGCTCCCACGCCTCGCTCAGCCAGCGAGCGGGAACCGGTCTGTATGTGGGATCCGAACCCTCGGCGGGAGCGCCGCCGCACTTCCCAAGCGGCGCACTATCGCAGTGCGCCACCGGGCCGGCCCTAAAAGGTTTTATATTTTTATTAAACTACCTAGGTAACACTGAGAACCAAGAAGATTCCTCAGGCTAGGAGAATTTAAATTTACTCTAGCTCTGTGGTAGAAATTAACAAATGATACAAAGCACAATATCTTTATATTGCATGCAGTATGCTAGTTGAATAATCAAGTGATATATAAAATTGTCAAAAGGTGGTGAATTTAAAAAGGTAAAGAATATATAGTTTAAGTGAATAAGTTAAAAAAAAAACCAAAAACCAGCAAACATACAAGATTCTGTGTGATAGAAGCTCAAAGTTGTGCCCTAATGTTAAAAATGTATACGAAGTATTTTGGCAAATGGTATTCTAATGACTTCCCAACCTGGCAATACATTTTTCTTTCTTTTATCTGCTCATGAGTATGTACAGAGATAGATTTTTTACTTGGAAAAATGTAGCTTTTATGGTACTGCAGAACTACTGTTGGAAAAACAGTTCAGGTCTTCTGCTGCCCTCTTGCCAATTCCATCTTAATGGTACTGTTCTGGATTGTCAACTGACATGCTTTAATATTCTGTTTGAAATATTCTCAGGTCTTCTTTCCAGGTGCTTGTGTCCCAGTCTCCATGCCAATTTTAAGATACTTCCAGGGCATAACTCATGCTGTCTATTTATTTTATGCTGCTCCGTCTTCTTTTCCCGTTATTCTTTCTCCCTTAAACTTCCCATCATCTTTGGGCTGGCCCCGTGGCACACTCGGGAGAGTGCAGCGCTGGGAGCGCAGCGACGCTCCCGCCACGGGTTCAGATCCTATATAGGAATGGCTGGTGCGCTCACTGGCTGAGCACGGTGCGGGCGACACCACACCAAGGGTTGCGATCCCCTTACTGGTCAGAAAAAAAGAAGGAAAAAAACAAACTAAAAAAAGGGCCTTGTTCAGAACTCTTCGTATAATGGAAGCTCATCACTGGCTGAGCACGGTGCAGGCGACACCACACCAAGGGTTGCGATCCCCTTACTGGTCAGAAAAAAAAAAGGAAAAAAACAAACTAAAAAAAGGGCCTTGTTCAGAACTCTTCGTATAATGGAAGCTTATTTATTTTTACTGGCTTCATCAAGCCACTAAATATCTTAGTATTTAGTGTAAGAACTAGAGCCTAATACTGTTTGCTCTATTTAAGACTTTTTTAATTCATAAAAAGATATGAGGAATCAACTGAAATCAGCCAAATGCAAAAATACCTTGATACACGGGGGAGTAAAAGTCCTGTAATTAGGTTAAGAATCATGGTATAAATCCCCTTTTTACTCAACTCCTGGGTCTTAGAGAGCCTGAGTCAACAAAACCTTGGTTTCATCATTTATTAAGTGATATATTAAGGCTTCAGTGAGATAATGTATACAGAGCAATTTATACTGCAGAGTACTATAAAATGCAAGGAAACATTACTATGAGACAAAAATGTGTAATTGCTAAATGACAGCTGGGATATTGGAGTCATCTTGTGCCAACACTGCATGCTACAGATGTTAACATTGTTTATTCCTAGCAATTCATAACTGGATAATGGAAGAGCATTAGATTCACAACCTGAAAATATCTGTGAGGAAGAATGTGGCATCCAAGAAATCCCTTAAAGTCTACCTAACTCTGGAGCATTTTAGTGCCACAAAATATCTCTGACCCTCTAAGATTTTGTGGATCCTATTCTTTTTCTGCTTTGATTCCACTCTAATGCATGACTCTATATCAGTCACAAAAAAAGATACGGCCCTATATCTCACCCCTGTCAATTTACTCAATGGCTAAGTTTCTCAATTTTGAACGTGCAAAAGGATCACCAGAAGAAATTGTTACAGCATGGAGATTCTAACTCACTAGGTCTGAGGTGGGACCTCACATTCTGCATTTCGAACAAGCTCCCGGGTGATGATGAAGCTTCCGCTGTGGGGACCACACTTTAAGTAGCACAGTTTAAAGGCAGTAGTTCTCAAGTCTGTCTACATGTTCCAATCACCCAGAGCATTTTTAAGATACTTATTTTCTGGATTCCACTCCCAGATTACTCTGGTTCAAGCAATTGAACTTTCTTAAAAGCTCCCTGGGTGACTCTAATGTGCAGTCATTTCTGAGAATTACTGCTCTGGGCTGAGTTATTCACATCACTGAAGCTGGTAGTCAAATTCATGTCTGTCTCATACTCATTCTATTTCTAAAGGATAATATTTTAACATATCAATCTGTGATATTTCTCTCTGTATTTTGCCACATTTCGTTCTTACCATTCAAGGAGATCGAATGTTCTGGGTTCATTTCCTCAGAAGAGAAATGTAACAGAGAAGAAAGAAATAGCCTGAAAATTATTAGAATTCTAAGATTTTAGAAGAATCTGGGAACTATTAATGAGGAAGTAACAGGAAGAATATTCAAGTAATAGTGGAAATGGTTAGATAGAATGAGAATCTGCAAAGTTTAGACAAGTGTTGACCTAAAAGAAACTGAGGCTGAACGTATAAATGTAGGATTTATTGAGCCAGTGTGATAGTGCAGTTGCAACTGAAAAAACCCATAGGTCAGGTCACCCTGATAAATGTGCTCCGAAGGGGACCAGCAGAGCTTAGCTTTTTATAATCACACAAAAGGGAAGAATCAAAGAGGACAACCCCTCATCCCCCAATCACTACATCAGGTATTCTACTGGTTGTACATGACATATAGATTTGGGATTGTCACTAGGTTACATCCTACATGTTGAGATCTAGGATAAGGTTTACAAGAAGCATTCTAGGTTATTTTATCACTTCTGGTGCCAGTCTGTCTGCTTCCAAGTTAAAATGGTCTTATGATAATGTTTTCCAGGACATGTGACATGATTCCAAGCTTATCCAAGATCTCTCAGGCATTATAATTTAGCTGACCTGGTCAGAGCAGATATTTTTAGTTTTCACAAGAAAGAAAAAGGAGAAGTCTGTGGATTCTGGGGGCTAAGACAACCTACTTCATCTTTCCTGAAAGTGCAAAGGACTTGAGTAAACATTTCTCAAAAAAAGACATACAAACAGCAAACAGACATGAGAAAATGCTCAACATCACTAGTCATAAGGGAAAAGCAAGTCAAAAACCCCAAGGAGATATTGTCTCATTTCAATTAGAAAGGCTATTATTAAAAAGACAAAAAACTAATGCTGGCAAGGTTGTGGAGAACAGGGAACTCTCATACTCCATTGGTGGGGATGTAAATTAACACAACCATTAGAGAAAACAGTATGCAGCTTATTCAAAAAAGTAAAAATAGAACTACCATATGATCCAGCAATCCCACTAATGGGTACTTATCCAAAGGAAAAGAAATGAATATACAGAAAAGATACCTGTACTCCCATGTTTATTGCAGCACTGTGAACAATAGGCAAGATAATGGAATTGACCAAAGCTTTCATCAGTAGATAAGTGGATAAAGAAAGTGTGGTACTTGTACATCATGGAATACTACTCAGACATAAAAAAGAATGAAATCCTGTCATTTCTGGCAACATGGATGAGCCTGGGAGACATTATGTTAAGTGAAATAAGTCAGGCTCAGAAAAATAAATAACACATGTTCTCACTCATACGTGGGAACTAAAAGTGATTTTATAGACGTAGAGAGTAGAATTGAGTTTACTAGAGTCTGCGAAGGGTAGAAGAAAGGCAGGACAGGGAGAGATTGGTTAATGGATACACAATTACAGCTAGATAGGAACAGAAAGTTCTAGCATTCTTTAGTATACAAGGTATCTCTAATTAACAATAATTTATTGTATATTTTCAAATGATTAGATGAGTTCTCATGTTTTCATCACAAAGAAAGCATAAATATTTGTGGTGGTGTGTGGAAAATACTATTAAAGCATATGTACTTCACAGGGCCTGGTTTTGCAAAGTCTTGCAGTTTCAAATATTGACCTTGCAAGGACAGGAAATTTTCTTCAGGCTATAAGTCTGTGTTGCAAGATAAGGATTGTGGCACAGCAGGTTGCTGGCTCAAAGCCAGACTAGTTACTGATTGTTGTGTAAAGATACTGAGAAAGTGCTGTAAGAAGGAATGTTTGTAAGATCAAGCTTTTGTTGATAGGACCACTTAATTGTCTACTGGGATGTCATCTGGTTTGTTTCACTAAAAGTTACCAGCCTATACTGTTAAACTATAACCCCACCTATGTCTCTTCCTGTAACTTCCTGGTCTGGAGAATAAATGCAGGAAGGGAACCCCAATCTGGTGTTAATTTCCCAAGGAAGGGATGGCTCTCGCTTGAGGGTCTCAAAGGGAGATTAACCACTTCGGGGCCTGTCACTGCTCAGTAGAGATGGGCTTTGAGTAATCCTTTACATCTCCATCACCCAGGGCAAGTGGGGTGACAAATCCATGGGGGGCAAAGCAACCCAAAGCAACAGTGGTGGATATGTTAATTAGCCTGACTGGATCATCACACAGTGTATACATGTATTGAAATTACTCTCTACCCCATAGACATGTACAGTTATTATGTGTCAACTAAAAATTAAAATTAATTTAAAAAATTTGTACAGTGGTAAAATTTATTGTTTTTTAAAAATTCTAGATGACACAGTTCCCTTGTCCAGGTGAATCTGACTAACCATTTTAATATTCTTCATTTTTAAAATTTTACATTATTTATATTTTATTGAAGCATAGTTAGTTATACATATTTGTGAGCTACAAAGTTGACTATCAGTAGTTGTGTACAATATGTGATTTTTAAAAATTTTTAAAACTTACCTGTATTGTATACCCAAGATTTTTACTAGCTGTACTACTATGCCATTCTATATCCAAGAAATATCTCCTCTGGAGTTTGCATGCATTTTATAGTGAAATGAACATATCATTGCTGGGGAATATAATTCTGACTTGCAAGATCACTAGAAAACAGCAGGCCAGGGCTGGCCATTTAGTTCAGTTGGTTAGAGCATGGTATTATAACACTGAGGTCAAGGGTTTGGATTCCCATACCAGACAACTGCCGGAAAAAAAAAAAAAGAAAGAAAGAAAGAAAGAAAGAAAGAAAATTGCAGATGAAGATATCTGAAAGATCAAGACTACTTCTCCAAAAGTCTCTTATTCTGGAAAAGAATTCATTCAAAGGTTTGTAATCCATTGATGAAGTATAGTTATTTTCTACTCTTGGAGGAGCAAAATACTTTTCTCCCAAGTTAATAAAATATTCTTTTCAGGAGAGAGCATTTTTCTTGATGTTATAATTAATGTGTTCTGTCTACTGTAGCTATTCAAACATTATTTCATTCCATTTATTTTCCTGTGGCAATTTTCTGACTACTCTTTGTACATTATTGGTAGGATACATTGTATAACAAAACTGTATACACTACTCATATGAAGATGGGGTTATTTATCATATTTTAGCTTTACTTCATGTTTTGTATCTCATTTTTCTAAATTAAAGATATACCCTTAATTTTTCCTCCAGAGCATTTGACATTGTCAGCAAAAAGATTCAAAGTTAGGTTTATTATTGTAAGATACCTTATAAACTAATAATTTAAACACAAATCAACCATTTCAGGGCTATTCAATCATGGTGCATTTGCTGTATAACTATACGTGGAAGATGTTATGGAACATGAGAACACAGAGGTGTATTAGCAATCTCGGCCCACAGTGACTTTACAGTCCAGTGGTTTAGATATAGCTATGGTCTGAATGTTTGTGTCCCCCCACCCCAAATTCATATGCTGAAAACCTAATTGCCAATGTGATCGTATTAAGAGGTGGGACCCTAGGAAGTAACTAGATCATGGAGGCAGAGTCCTTATGAATAGAATTAGTGTCCTTTTTAAGGAGGCCTCAGAGAGCTGCTTTGTTTCTTCCACCATGTGTGTACACAGAGGGCACCATCTATGATCCCCTTACTGGCCAGCCACCAAAGAAAAATAAAGTGCCATCTGTGATCTATGAACCAGCAAGTCGGTCCTCACCACATATCAAATCTGCTGGCATCTTGAATTTGAACTTCCCGTAACTCAGAATTGGGAGAAATAAATTTCTGCTGTTTATGTGCTACACAGTTTATGGAATTTTGTTATAGCAGCCAGAAGAGACTAAGACAGACATTATTGTGATTCTCAGGGAAATTGTGGAGAGTCTTTAAGTAGAAAACAGAGCAGTTTAAGGAAGATTAGTCTCCCTGTGTTGTTTAGAATTATCTGGAGAGCAGTGAGATTGAAGGCAGAGGAGTATGAAGACGACAAAAAAGGCTTTTCAAAAGGTTATTTTTTACATCATTTCCCCATTTGATTGTTTTATTCTCGTGCATTTCCTTATATTTTTACTACACAGGTATGTATTCATAAATAAAATGCAGCTTGGTTTTCATTTAATGTTTGTGAGGGTCATCTTTGTTAGTACAAATAGTTCTGTCACCCCTTTTTATTGTGTGGGGTATTTCATTGTAGGATTGTTGAATTTATACACATTTTGAAACTTGCTAAATACTGCTAAATTGTTATGCAAAGTGATTGTAACAATGTTTATCCCAATTAGCATTGTATGGACAGTTTTTGCTATACCATATCCTCACCAGTACTTGGTATAGTCAAATATTTAATTTTGTCAATATGATGAGAACCACTTGTGAATTTCTTTTCTTGAGTTCTGTAAATGTCTGGATCTTTTTCTGGGCTTTTTGTTTTGTTCTATTCGTCTCATTCTTCATTTTTGTGTCACTTATAACACTTTTTTTTTTTTTTAGCTATATTATAGTATTCTTGGTACCTGCCATATCAACATCTTAAATGGTTTTCTTCTTCAAAATTTTCATGCCTCTGGCAAGCTTTACAAAATCCTGCTGTGGATTAAAATTACAGATTAATTTTGGGGTAATTGATGCCATTGTGATATTGAGGCTTTCCATACATGAATAATCTACTTAGATCTTTCTGATCTCAGCAATATTTTGTAATTTTCTTCACATTTAAATCTTTTATAAAATATTTCTATGATTTCTAGGCTTTGTAAAAGTTTTTATTTTTATTGTAACTAAGAATGTTTTAAACCATTACAGTTTACTGGAATTAGGGACATTTAGAAAACGCTCAGATTTTGTATGTAGATTTAGCATCTAAAAATCTTTATGTTATTTATAAAAATTTGTCTATGAATTCTCTTGCATTTTTATGTAGACAACTTTATCATTTGAAAATAAGGAGAGCTGTATAAATGTCTTTCCATTATTTTCATTTTCTTTGTTTTATATCTTTCTTGTCTTTTGCATCGTCAGTTCCTTTTTCTGTCTGTGAACACTGCCTTCCCACATAGCTGGGTGCAGCTTTCTGAACCTCTTCTGACTCACACTTTGCTCAGATAAGCTCCTAAATTTAATCTGTCTAAAGTTTTTCCTTTAATAGATTTTAATAAAAGATTTTACTCTAATACAGAATCTAGTCAAATAATATGACCAAAATACTACATCATGTGGGCAATTCACTTATTGGAATTAAACTACACATACTCAGTTTGAAGTGGGAAAAAAAGAAAGAAAAAATAGCATTTTGAATTGTGTGGGAAATTCTTATTATTAAACTGGCAAATATATTTCCTGAAACAAACATGATGGGAAATGCTAATGTCCTAGTCTCTGTTACTGTCTCTTTTCCCTGTACTCTAATAGTCTAAGCATCTTGCTGTAATATTTGTATTTGAATATATGTATTTTTTTTTAGAAAATATGGCCTCCAGTCATGTTTTCATAAAACATGGCCCCATCCCCAGAAATTCTGATTTGGAAAATCTGGTGTGGATCCTAAGTTCCAGAGTAATTCTGGGACCTTCTAACTCTTTCCAGGATTTTACTGCTGCAGCTTGTTTGAGTGAAACCAGTAACCAACAAGCCTGTTCCTCCACCCAGAATAAAGGACTTGAGAGTCTGATGTTGATGCAAGGTAGGAAGCTTTATTATCAGGGAGTGCAATCTGGGAGACAGTTTGGCTATAAACTGTCTTAGAGGCTTGAGAGCTTTAGCAAGGGTTTTTAAAAGGAAGAGTATAGGAAAGAAAAAGGGGGAGGTCGGTCCCATCAGAAAGCTGCTACATGAAATTTTGCATGTTCTGGGCTTTCTTTACTCTTTCATCTGATTCTTTAATTCTTTCATTTATCTGTAGAACATGGGTGTTATCCAATGCCCACAAGCTGGATGCCGTCTTGTTCCCAGGCAGTTGTGCTTCCAAAGGACGAATGGTTAGTTCAGCATGTTGCTGACTAGCTCTTATTATCTTGTTCTTCCTGAGTGCAAAGTCCTGTAGTGTTTTCCCATGAGCTGTGCTGTGAGCCACAGTTACAAAAAGACTTCCTTATGGCTAGCATTCTTCCTAAAGCTGTCTTCTACAAAATGGCTCTTGTAAGGCTAATTGTCTATAACTATATGCTGTGGTGGGCTCTTCCATGAGGCCCACACTCTAGGACAACCCCTGACTTTTTAAAAAAGATTAAAGTTTTTTTTTTTTTTTAATTCAGAACAGCTCAATTTCCACTGAATGCTGACAGTGTTTGTTTCTGTGTGGGGGAAGGTGGAAAGCAAGGGAGGAATTAGGCGTGATTTATTAACCATCATATGGTAAGCATTTTAATAAACTGGAGACTGAAATTACTCTGATTCATCTATAGCCAATATTCTCCCATGCTGACTACAAAAATTATAGTAAACTTCCTAGCCATCAGCTGCTGAAACTCTTCTCTCTCTTGTGGCTTATAATTAATAGTTTAAAATGATGTTATCCACAGTGATTGTTGACTCATTTTCTTTCCCCATAGTTAAAACACATAAAGCAAAATAGTTCTTTTGACAATTTAACATTTTGGCTCAGCAATTTTTGGCATTTGTTTTGTATTTGGAAGCTATGATATAACCTCTTTACTGGGCATGTCAGTTTTCCTGAATTATCCTTGCCAGAGAACGTTTCCAGGTTTTGATGAAAGATTTGCTCTTGAAATCAGTTATCTTCCTTCTTGCTTATTTTTCTCAAGATGGATATGTCTCTTTGTAAAACTAAATAAGCCATCAGAAGTTATCACAATCTGAAAAGGTAAGAGGAGAAATTGAAGAAAGTGTTTAAGGACTCATCCTACCATTAATATGTCTCCAGTGCAGCTTCTTGTGGATTCCTTTAAGAAGAACTTTTGTGGTCAAATTACATCTGACCCACCATCTGTTTTGCTTATCCTAAATGTTGTGAAAATGGTAAACACCCACAGGGTCCTTGCCTATCATGTATGTCAAAGGAAACACAAAGATGGCATTTGAGTCTTTAACAGAAGGGAGTTTGTATTGGGTTGCACAAACCAAGAGCATGGTAGTGTCACAACACAAAACCCGGCTCCCTGGAAGGCAGTTCCAACTTTTAGCTACAGGATCTTATACATATTCAACAAGGGATGGGTTATTTCTCTACATATTCAAGTGCAGATGAGTGTGCGTACACATGTGGTATTATGTGTGTTACATGCAACCCATGTACTCTTGAGGGTAGAGATTTAAGCATTAAAATAAAGGGGGAGATGGCCTTGTGTCATCAAAAGGTGACATTTCCAGAGTTGAGGCTAATGCATAGACTCCCTGATCTAGCCAAAACAGTCTGGCTGTCCAGCTGGGGTTGTTACACCATTGTTGTGTTCTCACCCAATTGGCATTGTTAAAGAAAGGGGAGGAAAGGACCGATTGGGGAGAGAAAGGAATGAGGGTAGCCCTCAAAAACACAGAAATTTACACAAAAGAGCAAAGATTTTGTTTCTTTGATATACTAATAACAAACTGAAAAAATAGCATCTGACTTGTATGATTGCATTTAATTTCATTATATGTTAAACAGATAAAGTATTTCAAATAAATTAATAAAAGCTCTAGTTATAGTACTAACTTAGAAAGCATCAGTCTGATATTTGAAATGATGAACTGATTTAAAAAGACAACTTTAAGTAAATTTGTCTGATATCTGTAGCTATGATCTAAATGTTGCAAAAAGAGATACTTCTCTCTTCTTTTCCTAGCCTCAATTTTTTCTGAATGCGCATATGTTTTGTCTTATACCGAGTAAATGCTCAACAAATGTGGAACAGATGAAGCAAACAATACCATTAAAAAGCCTCTGGACAGTGATGAATATCATCAGTAAATATTAAGTTTTGTAAGTCATAAACATTTTATTTTTACTTAAACCATATTTCGTCAAATAGTTCATTCTTGGAGGCTTTCAGACTTGACTTGCTGAAAAATTTTGAACTGCAAGTATATTTTATTTGTTATTTTGCATTTTTCCTACTGAAAATACTTATTCACTTAACAACATTAACCATTCACTTGGAAAAAAAACAGGAGTGCATCTGCCCAAAGCTAGACACAAGTGCTTACTGTCTTGTCATTCAGTGCAAAGTAGTTGCTATGACAACCTCTGTGTCTACTGAGTGCAAGAAATCCTATTTTTCTAAGACGCTAAAGCAACTTCCTAAAGGAGAACAGAAAGCAACTTCCTAAAGAAGAACAAACCCTAGCATCTTCTTCTCACTATATTACCCTATCAAACTATTTGGTGAAAAGCAAACCTGTCTCCATAAATTAAAATTTATACTGGGTGTCTCTTTCAGAATGCACATTTTCACCTCATTCCTTTGTTTACAAAGTACAAAGCACAGTGTCAGCCTCTGCTGATTGGTCTGAAATTCCTGTCAGAGGTCTGCTTGGGTTCAACCTCTGTGAGGAAAGAAAAGTCACTTTGCAGCCTGGGTATCAGGAGGGGACTTTATAAGTAATCCTGCTTTTAGCTCCTGCCCCAACCATGTCTAAGTCTTCAGGAATAGTACCTGGTACCTCCAATTCTTAATTTTTTTATAGTGAATTTCTCCCCTACAGCATTACATTTTTAACCTTTTCCTTTTCTTAGATCATTTATCAGTTCTCTAAGTACTTTCCATTTTCATATATTATCTTTCAGATTTACAAATATTTCCTAGTTTCACTGAAAATAAACTGTTTCTATTTGTCATTCACCTCGTTAAATTTGAGAGATTTTTGAAAGAAAGATGTGGAAATGTCTTTTTTTTTGCCATCTTGAAATTACAAATCTTGAAAATGTGACTTAAATAAACATGGGATCTTTTCCCCTCTATCTTGGAAGAGCAGGCAGTCTGAGATAGGAGGTGCTCAGTTTCCATGGGCTCAGGTTTCAGACACAGGTCTCTCTGGGTTTCAAGCCACTCCCTGAGATCTCAAGCTCCTCCCCTAGAGAAGAGTTACTGTGGCTGGTTGGACCTATTTTTGGCAACAGCTCAAGACCTCAGGGGGCTGACTTATGCAAATCAAGTGGCTGGGCATACTCAGTAGAAAGGGGTTATATAACCTTAATAGCTAAGTATGCTCAGTAAAGTGGAATTTATATTCATTTGATAGCATGAATATGTATTGAATACGTATTAGATAGAGAGACTATAAAGGTTGGATCCCAGCAGAAGGCTGAATTGTTGCTCACTTTCCTGGGGCCGATATGCACTTTGCTTGCTGTGTATGTTTTCTTTTGTATCAAACTGACTTTGGGCAAGGGCTGCTCACTCTTGAGCCAGCATGCATGCTGTACTAGACTTTAAGTGGGTATATTAAACTTTTTATATTAAGCTTGACACAGGCCCAGCTCAGTCTCTACAGCTAGGCCTCAGTCTGTCTGTGAAATCTGTATCTCTTATTCATTGCATTAAACCTGCTCTCACTTTCTATTGTGACTCTGCCCTTGAATTCTTTCCTCTGGCAGAGTCAAGAAACTGCTGATAGGACAGGACAGCTGTTGGGCCTCCCAGACCCCTTCTCTTCTGGTGTCAAATTTAATAACGTATTTAAAATATTATTTTGTTTGCAGAAGCTTTTAGTTAAAATCATGCTAGATTTATGTTTCTAAAAAACAGATTTTGTTGTATTCTGATCTATTTAAGGGCTCTGGAGATTTGTGGGCAAGGCCAAATTGTGATGAGCAGCGATAAAATAAGAAGAGTCCCCTCTTGGTGATGCTGGTGTTTTGAACTTGTTTATAGCTAACTTTAATTACAATGGCTCAGTAGCCTTGAACTTGACGAACAAAAGGCCAAGCCTAGGAAAAACATCTCAAAGTCCCCTCATGCTGTTGTTCTATTTAACATGGCACAAAAATGCATCTGAAGGAACTCTAGAAATTAGGTTTTAGCTCCCTTTGCAAGATGGCAATTAATTTGTGGCCTTGAGAGGACTTATGATTTTCACCTTATATGACTTGAGACAGAAGCATAAGACAGGCACATACTGGAAACTAAAAGAAGAAAGCTAACTGAGAGAATGAAGTGTTGCTGCCTTAGACAAACTAATCTGTCCATCAAAGCAAAAAAGCATAATTCGGTGTGCCTGGGATGTCTCCGTATCCAAGGAAAGAAAAAGATCTGAAAGAAATTGTTGACATTCTGACTACTTAAAGTAGATGCCTTGTTAAATGAGATTTCTGCTGAGACTAGAATGTGTGTGCCAACCAGTTCAAATACATAATGGAAGGAAAGTGCTCTGTTCCCTCTCAACTTTCATATCCAAAGATCAATTTTGAAGAAAATGAGGAGCTTCCATTTATACAACCTATCTTTGCATTAAAAGGGATTAAATAAAGGAAGTTTGGAACTTTAGGAGCAATTAACATTAGTTGGTGTACAAAGCAGTAAGCATTTTGCACATAACATAAGACCTAAATTTTAGTCAACATGGAAAAAAAAAAGTGGCAAATACGAAAGGTTAGGAAGTTGGGGAAAAGCAAAAATATCTTTAATTTTTCAGATATATTCATTCAAAAATATCATATGTCATTTAAGTTACTAACCGTTTTCATGTGGTACCTATTTTTGTTGTTATTCTTTTCACTGCTCTTTTATGCTATGTGTATTCCAAGGGTCTGGACTAATTCACAGTATTAGAGGCATGACATAGGTTAAAATACCTGTCTTGAGTTTCTCAAACAAGCATTACTGTGCCAATTGTTTAATAAACTGCAGGTATCTGGAGAGAGGACTAATACATCTCAATAATTTTATATCAGTTATGAAGATGACATGTTTCAAGGAATAGTGTTTAATCCCCTACGTGTTATTAGCCACAATTCAATGAAATCCTTTTGCACATCTCATATCTCTACCTCACCTAGGGCATACATCAATTTCCCTTCTGTTGTGGTTTAATGTAATATCTCAACCTCTCTACCAGACCACACACATCCTTCCAGAAAACAGAATCTTTACTTGCTTTTTTTTTTTTTTTGGTGTTTATTAATTTCCTAGCATGGTACCTAGCACCCAGTATGCACTCAGTAGTGTGTGTGGAATGCATAAATGATTTTCCTTTAAGTTTGTCCACTTGCAAAGTACTTTTTTAAAAATATACTTTTTAAAATTTGTTTTCAGAAGAAACAAAAATTAAAGTGTCTTTGGTTACCTCTGCTGGTTACCTGGATGATTTGTATCAATGTTACCTTTTTCTTGACATACTCATTAATATGATTGATCCTAGCATTAATTTGTGAAAAAGCAAAATATTTTGGCTTCAAAATATATCTCTGACATATTACAAGATGGCTAATTCAGAGAGATGGGAAAAACAAGATTAGCTAGACGATTGTTTCTTTGCGAAAAGAAATTTGCAACTGTAAATGCAAACAGCCAGTCTTCCTCCTTTGTCTACTATCTATTCTTTGAGGGCAGCTGTGAGACTATTTTCATTTCCTTACTAGGTGTGTCTACTTTAACTTTAGCTTCTGGCTTCCCTTTTTCATCTGTGACAACACTCCCCTCACCCCCAGAACTTCAGAGAAACCTGGTCTCAGGCCATGGTTCTGGGACTTCTCTCGCTCATGAACACTTGCGTATAAGCTATGTTACCCCCAGTGGAATTTGGGACATTACTCTCTTATGATTCCCCCATATTTTGCCTTCTGCCAGCACGTTAAATAATAAAATGTGTAACAGTTTTTCTTCCTATTGATTTTTATTAATGATCCTTCAGGGGTGAGGAGTTTTCCTTCACTCTCTACACTACTTTTCAAATTACAGAATTAAATAAGCATGCACATCTTGAAGATGAATATGATTCTACACCAAAAGGTAGAAATAAAAGGAAACAGTAAGTTAGCATTAAAAACAAACCATTGGGGGAAAAATTGGTTACATTATTTTGTAGATGGCATAAGCTATGAAAAAGAATTTATTCTGAAATTGAACCCAAAACAAAATTCAACTATATGTTATGTCTAACAGGCAGTTTGAAAAAGTCAGAATGTTTGAAAGTAAAAGAATGGGCAAAGATATACTTGTACAATAGAGCCATGATTCTAATATTAGACAAAAATAAATTCCAGACAAAAGCATTAAATAAATAGAATCAATTTATGTAGCATAATTCACAAGGTTCTGTATGTACTGAATATCATAGACCTTGAAAATAAAACTTTTTAGCAAACATATAAAACTCTTAGAAAAAAATATAAAGAAAGCAAGAAAAATTAATTAGCAAATATAAATGGGTAAATTAAAAGATAAAAAAATTGATAAATAAATCCAGAGGTGGTTACATGATCCTCTCCTAAAAAACAAAATAATGATAATAAAATAAGATATACCACTTAGTCATTTAATTAAGAAAAATAAAGAAAAATGAAAGAATTATAAAAAAAAAAACTTTGGTAAAAATTTGCTAAGTAATTGTTAAATTCAATTTGAATGAAATTGTCATAGAATACGTAGGTGATTGAAATGAGTCAAAGAAAGAGAGAAAATTGACCAAGCCCCCAAACTAAGAAAACTGCTTCTTAAAGATTATCATGCCAAGACAGATTCAAGAGTGAAGTTTTAAAAAATCTTTATTAAATAGATCGTTCCTATGATGTTTAATTTTTTCCAAATCACTCATCATTTTTTGATGATGTGATCCTCTATAAATTATTAGACTTTTGAATCAAGTCCACTAAAATAACGATATGCCATAACCTAGAAAGATTCATTCTGACTTAACTAAGGTAATCGTACAATTTATTTTCTAAAATAGAGCCTTTCTGAGAGTGAAAGAGGGTGCTATTAATAATTACTCTCTCATATACAACATTCAGTCCATGAGGAATTAGTACTGGCTCCAAATTCAAAATGTTTGTGGACTCCAGTCCAACCCTTTTCATCATCTGTTCCGATTTCAAGCCTGTCTGATTCATATGAAGCTCTCTCCTGGTTTTCTGCAATGTCCCTAACTGGTCTCTCTGCTGCTTCCACTGTTGCCTCTTATAGTTTTTCTTGTTGTCTTTGCAATAGAGCAGCCAGAAGAATCCTTTTAAAATGTACATCAGATGACAGCCCTTTCTGTTCAGAACTCTGTGAGGACTTCCCATATCACTCAGAGAACAAGTCAAAGTCCTTTTGTTCAGTAAGGTTCCATATGATTTAACCCCCTCCTCCCTTTCCTCCACTGCTCTTCCTCTAGTTTACTCCCCTCTGTCTACACTTATAGTCTTGCTGTTCTTTGAATTTACCGGTTAATTTCCAGCCTTAAGACCTTAGCCCTGGATCTTCTCCCTGCCTAGAATACTTTCCTGACAGATAGCAGCCTGCTTTATCAGCCTTTTCAGGATATCAGTTTCAAGGCTTTGTATGAATGTCACCTTCTAAATGAGGCCTGCTTATCAACCCTATTAAAATTGTACCACTCAGCCTGACTGCACCTGCCCCACCTGAAATTTCTCATCTATTTATTTTCTCCACTGCATTTACTGATTGATAGAGTTTGGATATGTCTCTTCCACCAAAGCTCATGTTGAAATCTGGAGGTTTTGGGGCCATTGAAGCAGATCCCTCATGCCTTTCCATGGGGTCATGGGGGGTGGTAATTGAGTGAGTTCTCACTCGATTAGTTCCTGAGAGAGCTGGTTGTTAAAAGTAGCCTGGCACCTCCCCTTCCTCTCTCTCTTGCTTCCTCTGGCCACGTGCAGGATTTCTTTCACTTTTGTTATCTTTTTTTTCTCTGTTCTTTTTTGCTCACCTTAGGTGGTCAATAAATACAGTTGAATTAGTGGATAAGAGTTAGACATCTTCTCATGAAATTTTTCTACAAGTTCAATTGGACTCTTCTTATGCCCTCTAGTTCTCATGATCATGTGAGTATTATTCACAGTTTTCTCAAGGCCATGTCTGATAACTCCAGTATCTGGATCTCCTGTGGATCTGTTACTATTGTTTATTATTTTACACGTTCTTGTCCTTTCTCTGAATGTCTTGTTATCTTTTATTGGATACCAGACATTTTTTAATGAAAATTTACAGAGGTAATTTGAAGCACTGAATGATGTTACCTTCTTCCAGAAAGGATTTACGTTTGTCTTGGACAGGCAGCTAGGTGAGAGGCAGGACACTAATTCATCCAGGGATTGAACTGATTCCAAGCTCAGTTTCAGTCTTTATGAGGGTTGGTCTTTTCTGGATTGCCGTTACTCAGAGTTATAACCCTTCAGAGTTTCCAACTGAAAGAGTGGGACATTTTCTAGTGCCCTTCCTACTTGGCAGGTCCTGAACTCAAATTTTTGGCTTCCCACGTACTGCAAGATTGCCAAAGTTCTTTTCAGTTATTCAGCCTCTCAGACACCTTGCTGGGGAAAGCAGAATTTAATATTGGGTTTATCTATCTTAACAACTTCCCTTCTCCTTAGGGTTTAGCTCTCTAAATCTTGGTATCACTTAATGCTTTTAATTAGTTTTCAATATCCTATTCAACTTTTCTAGATTTTTTTTTGCATCAAGAAGTTTGGATGATATAAAGTAGTTGCTATACTAGAAGTAGATGTCCTCATACTTACTGGCTATCCATTATTGATCTTTGCTCATAAACACCTTAAATAAATTTTAATTAATGCATGATTAAATGTGGATTCAGCTATTTTCAACAAATTTGTTTCTTGCCTTTATAATGCCACAAATTTAAATATTTCACTAAACACTTAAATCAAGATATCTGTTATATAAAGATGACTTACTTGACTATAATGCTAAAATTATGTTCCCACATTGGAGAGATAAGTAAGCATCATTATTTGTGAAAGAATTCAGTTAAAACCATAAAAGAATCTATATGTTTGGATGCAACATAGACCGTGTTCATAATACTAGACTATGTACTATGGAGCAGCATTTTTCAATGAGTATTCTCTCTTAGGAGTTACTTTATCTTTCCCCCCACCCACCTACTCCTGCAAAAAAAAAAAAAGCTTATGTTCAAATATGTCTGAAAATTCTTATATTCTAACTTGGGGACATGGGATAAGTTAGCATTTTAAGTGTTCTGAAGTATAAACAATAAAGAATTTATTTATTTTTTGATAGTGGCAATGATGTTTTGTTATGATTTGTGTAAGCACCAGCAATATTTTGTAAATCAGACATAGCAGCAACACATCTTCCATGGAATAGGAATGTTTCTCTTGTTTTCAGAGTTGCTGTGATGGGATACCTGGAGCTGATAGTGGCAATGATGTTTTGTTATGATTTGTGTAAGCACCAGCAATATTTTGTAAATCAGACATAGCAGCAACACGTCTTCCATGGAATAGGAATGTTTCTCTTGTTTTCAGAGTTGCTGTGATGGGATACCTGGAGCGGGGCATGTGTGAATTCACCTAGTTTCTTTCTTGCAAGACTTCTTTGGGTATTTAGAATGCTAATGAATAATGCGAACCAGCCAGAAGACTGAACAAAACAGAACATTCCTCAGATCTATTTGAACTCGTGATGCATTTTTTCAGGGGATGGACATGGGTCAGACAAGTGCTGAGAAAAGATACAGTGGGGGTTGGGAGTTGCCAGAGCCTGCTGTGCTGGCTGTGTGGCTCTGGGCAAGTGACTCAGCCTCTCTATTTTTCTTTCTTTTTTTTTTTTTAAGCCAAAGCTTTCCTTCCTTATTTGAGAAGATAACCCCCCCTTTTAAAAATATCTATTGATATCCCCCAAAAAGTGATTTTCCATAGGAGATGTTTTAAATAACTCTGCTTTGGATTAAACTTAAAAATAACATAGAGTCTCTACCTCTAAGGGATTTTTAATATAGTTGGAGAGAACAATACATTTACATTAAGTTAAACTAGAATATACAATTCAATTCGCTTTATAGGAAATCAACACAAAAGAAGTCACGCTTAAGGGTGAAACTGATTATCCAGTCCTTTGTGATCAAGTGAGGAATGATACCAAAATGTATGTCAGGGTCTAATTTAATTAGCATTATAAACTTGCAACAATGAGTGTAAAGTCTTTGAGGTTAAAATTATAGAAGAATAATCTTTAAAAATTTCAGTGCTGAAACAATGTTTGCCAGCCAAACAAAGGTCACAACATTTTTTATTTATTCACTTAGAAGGTTTAAGGTGCTTTCTGCAAATCCAGTGCAATAAAAATGAAAGTCATTAAAATAGCTTTGCTTGCCTGCATAACATACCTGGACATTACTGGGTGTTCCAAAATAATGCAGTACAGGTTTGTCATATATTTCTCATTAACTTTTTAAAGCCTTCTGACTTTGTGGAATCACTGCAGTAAGTTCTAAGTGATGTATGAAATGGAAAAGAAAATGCAGACTGTCCTCGCTTCCTCCTAGGAAATAGCAGGACTGTTTTTTTGTTGTTGTTTAGTTTTTTGGCCAAATTACTGTCAGGAGTGTCATCTCCTTCTATATAAACCTTTTAAAGAAACCCAGTACAGCCACGCAAACATGCACTGGGGACACATAAAAATCTAGACTTCAGAATGCATTCAGAACACAGCACATTTCCCCTACCCTGACCTGGTACTGGTGGTTTTTATTATCTGTGCCTGCTCTTTCTCTCTCCCCGCCTCTTCTTCTCCATAACCTCACAAATCAGACACTCACGTCTCCATTCTCCACCATAGGTCTGAATGGTCAGGCCTGCTTTCTCTCCTGCCAAGGCATGGGATTGGAGGCCCCCTGGAACAGAAAGACAAAGAGGCTTCCACATTGGAACGAACACAGTAACATCATAGGCTGTTTGTGTCACATGAATATTGATTATACAAATTGAGTTATTCTTGTCACATTCAACTAAATCAGAGTCTAGGGACCATAAGGGAAAAACACTCAGGGAACATCGCACCTATGCCACGAATTATGCCACAAGCCCAGCTGCTGAAATAGCCTGCTACAATCGAAGAGAAGTTTCACCTAGTAGCTGCTGAAACGACCTGCTGTAACTCTAAGACTAGTTTTACTTAATGTAGTCATTCACCAAGCAGAGCTCACAAAACTTTGCTAGTGCCAATGAGCATTCTTTCAAAACAATACCTAACATTTCTCTTTCCAGTAAAACTCCCAACCCTTTCTTTGTTCTTTGGATAAACCAAAAACACCCCATCTGTGTGTATGCCCAGAGATGCAATTCTGCTTT
>NW_007733157.1:78328-79290 GCF_000696425.1 Galeopterus variegatus | reverse complement strand
TTCTTTGGATAAACCAAAAACACCCCATCTGTGTGTATGCCCAGAGATGCAATTCTGCTTTTTATATGCATTTCCAAATAAAATGTTTTGCATAGAGATTCATCTCCATATTTTTATTTGACTTTGACATTCATTACTTACAGTTCAAGACAAGAATCTTCACCATGGTATTTGTAATTTCAAAAATATCATTGTTAATTTATTGTCTTTTATGAAATAAAAATGCATTTGCCCCTCAATATGTACAGCAGTTAGCTAATTATAGAAACTGGTGATAGGAGGTTCAATAGGGTGCTTTTAGTCTCAAGGAACAGAATATTAACCTAAAAATAAGTTTATAAACAGTATGGGTTAATTTTTCTCAGAACTATATATAGTCTGTAGATATGCAAATCAGCATTGGTTGATAGCTCAGCAATATCAGTGGTCAGGACTTTGTTGTCAGTATCTCTTGGTCTTGAACCTCATGGTCACAAGGTGGCTGTAATAGTTCATATATCATCCTGATAGGACAACATCCAAAAGTAGGAAGGAAGTGGCAGCAATTTCTTCCCCACTAATGCTTTCTATTCAAGGAAAAATAAATATTTCCTAGAAGTCTGCAGCAAACTGCTCTTCTGTCTCACTGGCCAGCATGCTGTCTCCTGCCTGTGCTCCAGCTACAAGGACTATTGGGAAACAAAGTAGTTAATATTTTTAGACCCCATAATGGTAGGTGGGTTTGGCTGTCAAAGAAAACAACAGTGCTGGCTGTCAAGTATCCAACAGTATCCCCCACAAGAAGCAGCAGAGTATGTGTTTTTTTGTACTCTTTGTTTTGTTTTTTCCTTGTATGGACCATTAATGCTGTTTGGGGAACCACAAACTGTGCACGTTACTGCTATTTGACATTAAATCCATTTTGACTTGGTTCTGAGATAGGAGGTGCTCAGTTTCCCAGAGTCTGGGTCTCAGGCCACTCC
>NW_007733157.1:75893-77569 GCF_000696425.1 Galeopterus variegatus | reverse complement strand
GGAGCATGCATCATAAAAAGGAGTTTGCCTTGAATGACCCTCCACCTGGAGGCATCAGAAAGCACCGATTATATTTTAAGTGTACGCAGTGTACGTGTTGGAATTTGACCACTGCTCAGGTGCCAAAAGAAACAAATAGAGCATGTGCAAGGCTAAGAATTACAAAACCAGGAACCACCGCTTTAAGTTGAATATTCATAGATAGTATGAATATGTATAGATAGCCAACTATAAAAGGTAGAATCCAGGACAAAAGCAGCTGCTGCTACTCACTCTCGAGAGCCAGCCCACACTTGGCCAGCGAAGTGAGTATTCCTTACTCTTTGCATTAAACTTGCTTCTGCTTTTTCCTCTGATTCTGCTCTTGAATTCTTTCCTGCAGCAGAGTCAAAAACCTGGTAGGGGATAGGGTTGAGGTCAAGTATCTGACCTCCCCAGACCCTCTCTTCTGGTAGCAGTTCCATTAGATTAAGAAAAATATTCTTGATTTTTAAAAGTTTAAAAAGTCACATTTAAAAATTTAATTTTATTTTAATATGAATCTCGAATATTGTTGTTCTGGAATTAGTTTTTGGTTGATTTTCAACCTCCTCATAGCATAAATAGGGAAGGGAAAAAAAGTTAAAATTCAAACTACTCTTAAGGTCAAACCAACAAATTGTTTGAAATGTAGACATTGGGCTATATCTGATCATCAAATCAGAGGTCTGTGTAGCTTCAGATGGTCTATTGAGTCCTATCGAAATTGTAAGCAAGATTTCTAAATCTTCATGTATAGATTACTTTTTCTCTATAAAGGAAGCCCAACAATTTTGGCAGATTCTGAAAGTGTCCATAACCCACTGAAAGTTAAGAATCAATAGTAACAATGATTGGATCTAATAATTTAGGGTATTCATATAAACTGTTTTCGTACAAATTTTTCATCTACATTTCAGAGAGAACATTGAGAGAGTAGTCTCATTCTATTTAGAGACATAGTTTCACAAAGGCATGTTCACAGTTAACCCCCATAATATTCGTTCCTCGTCCATATTATTTAACAGAGCGATTACTGGTCTTCTTTATGTCTGAATCTAGAAAAAGGCAATTGACAGAGGCTATTTTCAATGCAAAACGTAGATGGGAACCTCATCTTTTATTTTCTTTCTTTGTACTTCTTTCAGCTGTTCGGTAAGAACTTATTCAGTTCTTGCAATGTGCCATTGTTTTATCTCAATCGTTTGTGAAACTTTGCAGACAAACACACAGCTCTGGTGAGCTTTGCCAAGGTCATGTAGCTAATAAGTGTCAAAGATTCAAACCTGGGACACATGACACTAAATACAAGATTCTTTTTACTCTACCACAACTAGTTTTTTCTTACAAGGAGTATTTAGAGTGTAATCTATATGCCCAAACTGGGAGGTAAAAAACCTATTCTGGTTATCCTACATGTTTAGCTAGTATAAACAGGTAGTTAAAAGAATTCAAGATAAATTTTCAAAAATACCCATTTTCAGTGACAACATTGCATTTCAGTTGACTACATTAAAACTCTCCACATTATATATGTTTGGTAAAATATTACTTGAAGACTATGCATATAAATCTAGAAAATAGGATAGATCCTCTTTGGTTTGTGCTTTTGACTATATGAACATGTGCATACACACACACACACACACACACACACA
>NW_007733157.1:73089-74431 GCF_000696425.1 Galeopterus variegatus | reverse complement strand
GTGATAAGAAACAGGATCACAGTTCCCTGGTCAGACTGAAAATCAATTTATGAGTATTAAACTGTGTAGTGTGTTCAGTTTCAGGCAGAACTATTGCTAGGCCATCTTTAGGGAGGTGTTGGCCTGGTCTTTTCACAGGTTCCTCTAAGATGCCTAAGAAGAATAGGTTGCTTCTGGAATGTGAACAGTTTTAAGAAGCTCATGTTGAGCTGAACGTTTTTTTCAGCATTAATACAGAAAGCTCGCTGATTTAATATTGTCCCAAAAAGACTGGGGTTCAAGTACTTAATACATGATAGTCATCATTATTAATTTTAATTATTATCATAAAAATTATGTCATATAATTGATTGCATTAATATCTTCAACCTTTCCTGTACTCATGCCCTTTGTCACATGACTTTGCATTTTCTCCCACCAATAGGTAGAATCTATTTCCCTGCTTCCTTTTTTTTTTGTACATGAATGTTTAATACAGTATTATTCATAAAAGCAAAAACTGGAAACAACCCAAATGTCGATCAATTGATGAATGAATAAAATGTGGAGCATCTATACAATGGAATATTATTCAGCCATAAAAAACTGATAAACCTTCAAAAAAAAAAAAAANACACACACACACACACACACACACACATATAGACACACATATATAGAGACAGAAAAATAAAAATATTGAAATTGTCTTTTGATCTCTAAAAATGAAATTAGTAGCTAATCATTTTTAAGTTTCTATTTTAATCATTGTGAGTTATAAATTTAATTAAATGTAATTGTTTTTCTCAATTTTGTTCTATGGATAATTTAGATCTTTATTTAAATGTTAATTGCCAGTAACATCAGGGAAAGTCCTTTATAAATCAATTTTATTCTGCCTTAATTGTATCCAGAATATTTGTTTTGTTATAAAGTATGATGGAAGATAATCATTATGAGAAGGTAAAGATGCATGTAAATTTGTGCAATAGTCTCCAAACAATTTTGGGTAGTGATTCCAAAAGAGTCAGATATACTGTTTACATGTTGGTTTCAATAAATGGAGCTTGAAATTCACAGACAGTTGCAGTCAAGCTGTAAAACTCTCCTTTATTCAAAAGAGAAAATGATTACCTTCTGGTATTTTCATTAGCTATCAGCAATTTGCTACCATTAGATTAGGAATGGATGAAGACCTTATTTTCCATTTCGTCCTGTGTTATATTATCTATGCAGTGCATACTGTGTAGTTAATAGGAGTTTAGAAGAAAAAGGTTAAATAGATTTATAATTTTGATAGGCGTGATAAGAAACAGGATCACAGTTCCCTGGTCAGACTGAAAATCAATTTATGAGTATTAAA
>NW_007733157.1:60344-72243 GCF_000696425.1 Galeopterus variegatus | reverse complement strand
TAAAAGCAAAAACTGGAAACAACCCAAATGTCGATCAATTGATGAATGAATAAAATGTGGAGCATCTATACAATGGAATATTATTCAGCCATAAAAAACTGATAAACCTTCAAAAAAAAAAAAAAGCCAGTCACAAAAGACCCCATCTTTTATGATTCCACTTATATGAAATGTTCAGAACAGGTAAATCCACAAAGACAGGAAGATTAGTGGTCACCACGTGCTAAGGAGCAGGGAATGGGGAATGGGTACAGGGTTTCTTCTAGGGGTGACAAAAATGTTCTGAAATTAGATTGTAGTGATGGTTGCACAACCCTGTGCACCTGCACACTAGAATACTGTACACCTCAAATGGATGAACTGTATGTGAATCATATCTCAAGAAAGCTTATTAAATGTTCTGAAATTAGATTGTAGTGATGGTTGCACAACCCTGTGCACCTGCACACTAGAATACCATACACCTCAAATGGATGAACTGTATGTGAATCATATCTCAAGAAAGCTTATAAAAAAAAAAGAACTGGTGAAAATACACCAAAGCCCTCCCCTCTGCTAAGCATTTTTGAAAATTCCATCTTGAACTGACTCGCTCTTCCACAGCACCACATGCTTGCTCCAGTTTGCTTCCTTGCTCTCTTTCTTGCCAGGGAGGGATGAGGAGGGGTGACCATAACATCACGTTCTTAATAAAAATAAACCACATGGTAAAAATAGAAAAAAACCCAGTGCTTTGGAAAATGTAATATATAACAATAGCTCATACTGAGGCTATGAAGTCAACCCAAATATACAACTGTATTTTAAATTATATCAAGTGTCTACAAATAATTCTGATATGCTAAGCATTTTAGTAACTTAATGTTTAAAACAGGAACATATATGTAGAGGAGGAAATATAGTAAATTCAAAATGTGCAGCTTTATATAAATTTTTTACAAAAAACTTTTAAGCACTTAACATGAGTATAGGTTATGCCCTCATTTATAAGTGACATTATTTAGTAACTGTTTTTGGCAACGTCTATAAGAAACATTATGAATTTATTATATAGATCTCATTTTTAATCTTGCCTTCTTGACTTTTCCCAACTGGAAGATAAAACCAAAGAGATTTTCAGTACAATTGATTTTATTATTGTAGTGCAAGAAACCATTTCCAGATTTCTTTCCAATTTCAATTTCAAAACAAACTAACCTGAAATTTTTAGTCTTTAATATCTGTGGTGATGGCCAACAAAATATGTTAAGAATATAAAAAATAAATTAATTGTTGGCAGAACTCTAAATTCATTGCATAAGAATCTTTTCTATCTAAAGTATTTTTCTAAAACTGCAAACTAAAAATCTGTTTATGTGAAACACTTCTGTGGTAAAATAATAATTTCAGTTGATTATGATTTCAGTTGATATTATAAATAGAATGTAAAAGACATTACATTTCTTCAAATACCATTTGTTTCACTCTGTTCAATTTTGTGTTTTCTAACATTCATTCCATAGATCAAAGTACAAATGCATGCATATAAACCAAGCTGCTGAAATAAAATAAAATTCAAGAGCAAAAATTAGAATTAACTTACGAGGTGAGTTTCATTTTAATGTGTTCAAATATCACATTTTCAGTTGTAAGAAATGCTTCTCTTTACAAAGAGTCATTAAAATATATATTTTCATGGGGTCATTATTTCAAGAGCTCCAAATCAAGTTAAATAAAATTCCACGCTTCTTGGAATATTAAATACCATGCAGTATACCATTTAAGAAAAAAAAAGGGTTAACTAACTTTAAAAGCAGAATTCACTTATATTTTTCACTTTCTATCCAATGAAAAATAAGTTCATTAAAACCACTTAAAATTACGCATTCATGTGAAATAAGTTACTAAAATTCCAACATACATGTAAATATCTGGAACTAGCTCAAATTATCTAGCCTCAAAACAATGTAGTGGGCAAAAATGTTCAGAAGAGGAATCACACTGAGTGTATATAAGGGAGCATGGAGAGGCTCAGCTTCTGAGAGCTAATGCAGGGCAGCCACAGGACTGCATTCACACACTGCTTTCTTGGGGATAAGGAGGTGCTTGTCTGATCTTTCTGCACAGCTGAGAGCTCCTAAACAGAGTCAAAGTGGACCTCTGAACTGAAACACTCCGTATTTCCCGGTGGTCAGCCAGTTGGGCTCAGAAGCCGTGAGCTGCTCCCCTTGCCCAGGCTGCAGACCAACCTGAACCTCAGCTTTTAATGTTCTTATGCTGCAGAGAGGTGCAGGACAGAAGCCACTCAGAGCCTGATGAAATGGAATGGTAAACTTCCATTTTCTGTCACCTGTCAATTTCCTGTAATTCAAATCACCCTTAAATAAAATTAAATGTGCCTTTTGTAGTTCAGCTTGTAAGTCAGGAGCAACCCGAAACATTGCACAGTATTCGTGAGGCAAAGTCCAAAATATACGATCATGGTAATGCCATCTACCTATTTTAATATAGTTTTCCCAGTCGACCCCACACGCTGAGATCCACTATGATTACAATGTTTTACTTGTTAGATTAACCAATTAAAATCATGGATAGTAGGATCAGAAACAACCCATGGAATAGTTTTAACGTGGAAATGGATCTCAGTAGCCAGTTTAGAGGACAAGAAGTCAGCTAATATTAAATCTGTAACAAGTTCAAATCCAGAATTATCCAGAACAATATCCACTCTAGCAACAGATGCTTTTTCTCTTATGTTCTTGCAACTGCTAAGCAGTGCCCGGAGATGTTCCATGTCATTCACTAAAATGAAAGGTTTTTCCAAAGAATTTGTTACATCGATCTTCTGAGAACTACTTTCCCCACCTGATAGAGATAGATCACACTTATTTCCCCACAGTGAAATCTGCAGAAGTTTAAAAAACTCATTTTTCAGCTGATTTTCATCTAGGTCTTCAATTGTCATCAACTGCTGCAGATGAGTACATAAAACAATGATAGATTCCTGTGACTCAAAGAAATTTTGGTCTTTTGATTCTTTAACTATATCAAAGTCATCGAGTGATGGACGGTTTTCATACATCCAGATGATGGCTGCCTCCTTCCTGTCAGTCAGTCACCTTGGGAAGCTACACCCTTATTCCAAGAATGCTGCCGTTGCTCAAAGCACTTTTGGAATTCCTCTTTTGGAATTTTCTTCACAACCTCTGGATAATCACTTCATGAATTCTAGTATACATGTAGCATTCTACAAACAACCACAGTGAGTGGAACCACCTTGATTTTCCATCAGTTTCATTCAAAAGACTGTTGGTATTCTAGGTACTGATTCCATATGTCAGTGAAAAATTTCTCAACCAAGGGGATAATTGGTTTATCTGTTTGCAACTCATTCTGTAATTTTGAAAGAAGGGAAATCGCTTTCTTTTCAGCTTCCATGCCTTCCCTACGTCCTGTCCTGAGAAAGACGCAGGAGGGTCCACCATCACTTTCCAACTGTCAGGTGTCATAAGCCACAGGAACAGAGGCTGTGCCACTGTGAAGGAGCCCATGCTTCCTGATTTTGAGTTGGCCATGTATCTAACATTGATCGTGTTAGCACATGATACACAGACTGAGACTTAATATAAAAAAGTACTCAAGTATTTCCACTTGTGCTCTTGCATCTTCGTCACTGCCATGAAAACATGCCCAGGATGGCCTACTGGAAGATGAAAAATGCATAGCACAGGGGCCCCTATTGCTTCAACCTACAGCCAGCCACATGCCAGACATAAAAGTGTGATACCAGCAGAGACCAGAATATCTGCCCAGCCAAGCTCTGCCTTAACAACCAGCCTGCAAATTTGTGAGCTAAATAAATCTTATGTTTAAGTCATTATGTTTTTGGATGGTTGGTTATGCAATACTGTTGTGGCAGCAGGAAACTTACATGCTGTGAGAAGTACTATTTCATACCAGGAGATGATAATGGGGGATTATTAGAACCATATCATTGGTGCCTTCTTGCTGGTGGTGGGAATTGAGAAAGAGAAAAAAATAGAAAAAATTGTTGTGTGTTCTTCATAGCAAAAATACCAGTATTTATCATTCGCTATTGGGTATACAATGAAAATGGCCCTATTAGACCTTACATCTGCAGTACAGGAAAGCAAAGTCACTACAGATTGTTAGTGCTAAAGCTGGATGAGCCAAGGCAGAGTCAGGGTTGGGGTAAAGGCCAGGACGGGGGAAGAAAAAGAAAAGGATCCTACCTCTGATGCTCACCATAACCCTGCAAGCAAATTTGATTCCTTCCTATTAAATGAGAAAAATGAGGCCAGGCATATGGTTTTTCAGTAGATTCACCAGATTTTGCAAATAAAAATGCAGGATGCCCAGTTAAATTTGAATTTCAGATAAACAACAAATAACATTTTTTTGTGAGTACATCACATACACCAGGCATGCTGTGTATTCTCCGGGCATTGAGACTTCTGGGGCAAGGATCTGGGGATAGAAAACTGATTTGGCTTTAAATCAAGCTTTACCTGTCTCTTTCTGTTATTTATTTTCTGGTTAGTAGCCTAAGAAATAATGTACAAGTTATTTTCTTTGCCATGTTCTGTAGAATAAGTGATCAAGCATTACTGTGTATGAAGGTAGAATTCAAAACAGAATGTGGATCTGGTAGAAAAACATAACTTTTCCAGCTTTTCTTTCATCTACGACACTTGTAAATTCATCCATAAATACCATAACAAACCAGATACTAGGGAACTATACCTTCCTTATCCTTAAGCTATCCACTAATAGTTGATTTGGTTTTACACGTAGGCCATCCCCAAATACTTTACATAAATAGCTATTTTTTTTCAAAATTATATGTCTTTTTATTTTCATAGTTATAAAATAATATTTAATCGCTGCAAAATAAATCAGAAAACAATGGAAGAACAGTAAGTTGAAAGAGAAACGTAACAGAAATTGTTACTCCCTGAAATAAAAACTCTTAACATTCAGGTAAAAATCCTTTAATGCTCTTGATGTGTACAGATAAATATGTAGATATGTACATTGTTTTTTCTCACCCAGAAATAAAATTATATTATACATGCTGCTTGATAACCTGTTAGTCTTATTTAATATGTTGTCAATTTTTTATTGTCAATAAATATACATTTACATCCTTGTTTTTAATGACTGCAGTCAGTGAATCAACAGTATTTATCGAGTTCTTACTAAATGCAAGGCATGCTGTATTTCATTGCACATATACTCATGAAAGATTTAACCAATTCCCATTTTATGTTGTTTATAATTATTCACTAGTATAATCAAGCCTACAATGAATATCCCTGTTAGCCTACAATTCAACTGATAGAAGTAGACGTGTTCAGACACACTAGAAAAGAACCAACATCTTTGGAAATTTTCTGATTGTACCAGGGCAAATTGCATGTACTTTTCCAATTTTATGCATATTATTAGATATTCGACTAATAGATTATGAAAAAAACTAGTCAATCAGTGAATCATTCAGCTCTCTTCACTACTACTGACACTATTTTTTCTGCCTGCAGTGTATTTATAGGGACAATTATACTCCCATGAGAAAGCAAGCAAGAGGAATGGAGAAAATGTCAGTCAAACCTGTCATAGGGGGTTGTATCCATGCCAGCATTTATGCATATACAGTCTTTTATTCATCAAAATTTACTGAATGACAAATATGTGCCAAGCCCTATTCTTGTATAGGGTATAGCATACAATGAAGACAGAATATTGCCTTCCAAATGTCTTATGGAGTGACCCGAGACACTTTACTTACCAATTCCAAAAAGCATATTTTTCAGTTGTCAGAGTATATTGGAGACTACCCTTTTTCTTATGGTCTCCCTAAAAATGGGTATGCATTTTCTGCCATTATAATACAAAAATAATATTCTTATAAAATGCTAATATGACCAGCACTTGTAGGTTAACTTAAAAAGGTGAGATAAAACGCGATCATAAATATAATACATTAGTTACTTAAACATTGAAATTTATTGAAAATATACTAAGGTGCCTTGATTTCTAATACATTGGTGGATGGCCAAAAGCCTTTCTTATCTTGGGCATTTGTCTATTAAAGCAAACTCCTCAGAAACTGGTTGATGGACACAAAGAATGATTATATTGTGTTATGATGAATATGATAACAATCCTGATTTGATTATCACATATTGTACACAAGTATTGACAGTCAACTCTGTATCCTACAAATATGTATAATCAATTATGATTTAATAAAAAGAAAACTTTTACAGACACATCTCAAAGTATTATTTTGGACTTATAAGAGAAGTAGCTCCTAATAATAGTTTAAGTTTTTATTTGCGGTCAAGGGTCACCTTCAGTGGGGAAACAGGGCACTAAATACATGTTCTAGAAGAAGTGTAAAAATAGCACTATCTAATTAAAAGTGAAAGGCTAGTCACAAAATTGGTTAAAAGCTACATTAGTCAGCTTTTGCTACAATTGTATTGTGTAACAACACAAAACTCAGCGGCTTCAACAACACCTAGTTAATTCTCTCCCATCCCAGTTCTGCATCAGTTAGACGCAACTCAGCCTCAACTTGGCCCAGCTTAGCTGGCTCATCGCTGGACTCCAGGCTGCTGGGTGGATTCAGGTTTCCTCCGCGTGTTTCTCATTTTGAGACTCAGGCTAATGGACAGGCTTCAGTATGGGGCATGATCTTCTGATGGTGAATGTCAGAGGCTCAAGGGGGCTTGCGGAAACAGACCAAGCCTCTTAAAACCTTAGCTGGGAGCTGACACACTGCCACTTTGATCCACTTTCCATTGGCTAAAATACATGGCATGGGAAAGCCCAGTGTTAGTGGGTGGGTAAATGCGCTCTTCTACTGAGGGGACGTGGGGTGAGTGAATAGCAGCTGAGCACAACGCAATCACTCACACTCATTATCAGCTGTGAAAATTATAAACTATCTTCAAAGATGAGCCAATTAATCAGATATACTGCAAATTAGTACAAACATCAAACAACAAAGTGTTGCCTCAAACATGCTAAACATAACTTGCTGAAGTATTTTATTAGAGATGCTAGGTGCCTTGATTTTGACTTCTATCAGAACAGAAACCATTACCGTTTTTTTCTTTTTCAGGTACATGATCGGATTTTCTTGCATAAACCATGCCTGTAAGTCATCTTCTATGATTTCCATTTTCTATTCCATAAAAATGGAGAAAAAACCTAGAGTGCTCTGAATGCACTGTCCTTCTAGATTCTGATTGTTTCCCTTTCTCTTACAGTTTATCTCATCTCTATCTATTTCAACACCAATCATTTTTTTTCCTAACTCATTTTTAGTGAGACTTTCTAAGCATTCAACTTAGCTTTCATAGAAATAACACTTTTTTTCTTTAGTTGCATGCAATTAAATCATGTGATTATAATGACAGGTATAGCTATTATAAAATCATTTGACAACAAATATGTTGACTCATAGTCAGTATGGGGCTTAACTGATAAGAGCAGAAATGTAGTTCCATGTGCCACAGTATTCAGTGAACTTCCTATTAATAAATCACTGTGTTTTACAATGGGAGTGGAGAGGTAATAGTCAAGCAGGTGAGTCAATTAAGTAGAGAATGTCTACTGTTGATTTAATTTTCATGTCTTTACTAAAAAAGCTAAATATTTTTAATACGTGCATTAGCCATATTCATTTTCCCAAGAAATGTATTGTTTTGTCTGTAGATATAGTCAGACCTTTTATAATCTACTAATTCGTAGCAATATTACATATTAAGCTAATAGAATGAGTTTAATGAGCTTCAAAAGCAGGAAATTTATTACAAAGATAACATTTCTAATTCAGCTGTCATCAACATACTGTTTACAAAAGTTAATGTTTTGTACCTAAATATACAATCAAATTTAATGGTATTGTTATGCAGCAAGTACCCTAATTTGTACATGAATTTTGGGTTTAATGACATTTTTATATAAACTCCTGTTCATTTCAATTAACATTAATGTATATTAGGTATTTGATTAGATAGAACACTACTACTCATCGACAAGAAAGTTTCTTTAAGAAACCCCCAACTCCCTCTGTTGCTTGGTTCTTTCCATCCATCTAATTAAATTATTCCTTTTTTTTTTTTCTCCTAAGATCAGTTCTTGGGATTAAGTCTTCTGTGGTGGTTAATCTTATGTATCAATTTGACTGGGACACAAGGTTTTTCCAGATATTTAGTTAAACATTATTCTGGGTATGTCTGTGAGGGTGTTTCTGGATGAGATTCACATTTGTATAGGTAGACTGAGTAAAGCAGATTGCCCTGTGCAATGTAGGTGGACTTCATCCAATCCAGTGGAGGCCTAAAAAGAACAAAAAGGCTGAATAAGGGAGAATTCTCTATATGCCTTTCTCTGAGCTGGGACATTGGTTTTCTCCTGCTCTCTTACTCAGACTGAAACTGACACAATCATCTCCTCTGGTCTCAGGACTCCAGGCTCATTCTGGAACTATAGCATCAGCTCTCCTGGGTCCTCAGCTTGCTGACTGCAGATCATGGGGTTTCTCAGCCTCCATAACTGCATGAGCCAATTCCTTATAATGAATTTTAATAAATCTCTCTGTCTCTCTCTCTCTCTGTGTGTGTGTGTGTGTGTGTGTGTGTGTGTGTGTGTGTGTGTGTGTGTGTTTGTATCCTATTGCTTCAGTTTCTCTGGAGAACCCAGAATAATGCAGCTTCTTTCATCTTGCTGGAGCTAAGTCAAAAGTAAGGGTCAAGAGGAAGTTTGGAGATCTGCTGAGTCAAGAATCCATGCCCAGGCCTATTCCGAAAGACAGCACCTATTCCTCCTCAAGGGTGGAGGCAAATGGCAGATTTGGTACTCCCACCAAGTTAGGTTACTTTATCCAAGCTCCATCTGACTTTTCTTAACTGAAGGTAGCAAAATTGATTTACCAGTTCAACATACATTTCTCTAGAGCAGGAACTGGAGATGATGAGCTGTAGTGTCAACCTGTTTACGATGATCAGATTTGATAGGTTCAGGTCAGCCTGAATACATTTATATTTCACCTCTCATAGATTATTCTTATTCACTGAATTATTAAAAGCGAAGACACTGACAGCCCTTGTATTATAACAGACCCAACAAAGTCCAGGCTCAGAGACAAAATGTAAGTTCTGCAGTTTCATGATGGGTTGCAAATTTTTATACAGAATATAAAAGGTGATTAATAACAGACCTAATTAAGAAATACAATATTTGTTACTGGAGAACTTTGGATGGGGCAGACTGTTTTTTCTTCTTTGTATTTATCACAGGCAATTGAACCTGGTATAGGAAAGGAAATTAAATTAAGGGGGGGAAATTGGTTCCAAGAAAAGCTTAGGAAGCAATTTCTACCCAGGAAGTAATTAATGAGTGAAATGGTATCTACATTAGCTCTTCAGGCAAAGTCATTTTAATGAGAAGCCCTCTTGGGAAAAGTATTCAAAATAATCTGCCCCAACGGTCAAGCAGTAGCTGATTTTGAACTAATGAAAATATGGTTCTTTATGGGCAAGAGGTCTTCTTGCTCAACAAGGTATTAAACAAGTTCATTTCTTCCATTTTAATGACTGCTACCATTCCAGAAAAAAAAGCCCCAACGGTCAAGCAGTAGCTGATTTTGAACTAATGAAAATATGGTTCTTTATGGGCAAGTGGTCTTCTTGCTCAACAAGGTATTAAACAAGTTCATTTCTTCCATTTTAATGACTGCTACCATTCCAGAAAAAAAAAAAATAGAGGAAGGATATCAAGGAGTTTTAGAATGGTTCTGCAGCAATTCTTTATGTTTTTGCTTTAATTACAAAGTACTGCATGTGTGTTATATTTAAAAATAATTAAACAAACGGAAGTGTAAAAAGCAAAGAAAGAGAGGATTCATCAAACAGGCTTATGCTTGGGTGCACCCCTCACACTCATCTCAGGGATGACCCTATTCTCTGTCCGAATCCAGTTCTGAACATATCTAGAAACTGAAAATGTCATATAGCTAGGGAAGTCACACAAGCTAGTGCTGTCAAGTCATCCTCCTCCTCCAGGTACACTTCCTAGAGTGACCACTCTGGATGCTTCAGGAATGCCAGTACATGGCTAAGAAATCTCTTGACCCAGGCTAAAGACCAATGTTCAAGTAACAGCATCTAAAAGAGAGAGGCTTTTTCTTTCAATGTTCTCAGTGGAAACTTAATGATATGTGACTTTGTTATCACTGCATTGTAATAAAAATCAAATCAGTGTCCAGTGTTGCCTAGCAATAAATACATTCCAAGCAATAATCCTTTGCCAGAAAAAATTACTTTTCTTTCTCTTTGTCTTCTTCAGTTTGTGTTAGTTACATTGGTCTTGATAGTCTGGTTGGCATCTACTTGTAATCCAGAATAAATTTCTTTATGTCCAGTATATTTTGAGTTTTTCTGCAAATTATCTGCCAACCATCATTTTTCATAAAGTTACCTTGGAATTCTGTGAACTTAGAGAAAATTATGTTAAGTGAAATAAACTTGGCACAGAAAGAGAAATATTGTATGTCTTCACTGATAAGTAGGAGCTAAAAAATAAATGAAAGAAAGAAAGAAAGAAACACAATATTACGCTGAACTTTCAAAAGGAGTGAAAAGAACTGAGGTTACCAGAGGTGGAAAAGAGGGCAGAAGAAGGGGTTAGGGAGAAATTGGTAAAGGGTCACCAAAAGTGATTACATGCTGTAATGTTGAATATACTAATTATCCTGATTTGAGCAATATGTATTGCACACAGATACTGATATGCAATGTGGTACCCCACAGATATGTACAATCAAGTATTTTTTCAATAAAAAAGAATTCTGTGAAAATATTAAGCTGTATGTTGTTATTTAACTCTCTGTTCTTATTATCCATACTCTCTATTCTATCTAATTTCCAAGAAAATATTTCTCAAACTGGGGATTTTAGAGCCTTGGGAGACCAAAGACATATTCTATGGGTTGGGAAAATCTCTACAAGAATTAAGTGTGTGTTCACTTTGATTATTATCTTCTAAAATATTAAATATAAGCATAGCCTCAATTATCTATATAATAAATTTGTAATCAAGTACACATTCACAATTTACATACCCATGCTTTCTTTTGTGTTTATATTCAACAAGTAGGTTCTACCTTGGGCTTGACTGAATTAGTAAGGTTACTTCATTTTAGGGAGGTATAATCTAATGTCAAAATGGCAATAATCAGCCTGTATCCATCTTTGTCCTCATGTTGATTTTTTAAACAGTGATAAGCATTAAGTGTTCTCTTGCAAAAATAATTTGTAATTGAAAAGCATCTTTAGAGAATAAGACTAGCTCTTTAAAAAGTTGAGACTGATATCTCATCTCACTGTAAAAATGACATCAGGAAACAGTGAAACAATTTGATTTATGCTATAATGGATAGAGAAGAGGCATCTTACCAAACTGGGAAGGGAAGCCATGGCCAGAGAAGACTACTAGAGTTTAGTCAGGAAAGCCAGTAGGAGCAGAGTGCTGGGGTGGGGTGAATCCTGTGTAAAAGGAAAACACCCATGCAAAGATGTGGAGGTAGAAGAGCATGCTATTTGCATAATGGTTTATGCATTTTAAAAAGAACTTAAATGATTTCATTTGGTACATTATCCAACAATTATGTGATATAGGTAAGGGGTTTACTGTTATTATCCCTTTATATGGAGAGACTGCTGCTCAGAGACGTTAAGTTACTTAGCTTGGGTCGCTCAGCTAAAAAAGTGGCAGTGCTAGAATCTGAAGCCATGAGATTTGCTTTTTTTATTTTTCCTTTTTTTTTTTTTGTCTTTTTTTACTGACCGGTAATGGGATTGCAACCCTCGGTGTTGTGCCCGCACCG
>NW_007733157.1:57933-59209 GCF_000696425.1 Galeopterus variegatus | reverse complement strand
TTTTTTTTATTTTTCAAGTATTTTTTATTTACATTTGGCTGAATCCACAGTTTTGGAACATGCAAATAAGGAGAGCCCATTGTACTCACTTTCTGTCTTGAATTTAATGTCTCCCTTCAATTCAGATATTGGTCTTCTGGCCTGTTGCACAATAACCACTGCTCTTACCCTCAGGAACTGCGAATATCTCACAAATCAGCCTGGATACTCATCCTGTATCCACCTTTATGTCATACTTAGTATTTTGTAAACCATCCCTAAAAAAAGTCACCAAAACAAACAAAAGTAAACAAAAGCTTCAGTTGTGGAAACATTAGTAAGTTATACAGGTATTCTGTAAAAAGTAAGAAGAAAAATGGAAGAAGAACCAAATGATAAGTTATACAGAAAAACTTAAAATTTCTGATTAAATACATTTATTTTTTTCCCTAGGTCCTCTCTAGCTGCCAGCGCTCTATTTAATTTCTCTTCTTTCCCTTTTCCTTTCTCCCCACAGCCTTTCAAATTCCTTCTATTGCCCCCAGAAACTTCTCTCCAAAATAGATTATTAATTTACAGAATGCATCTTTTGAGGGTTTAGGATAGCATCCTTGGTGGAATTGATTCTGGCTTTTTAAGAAATAAAAAAATGCTCTACATTCTTCCTCAAGGTGAGAGAGCAAAACCAATATTGCTTTTTCAGATTTTCTGCCTGACATTTGATAATACGTAAACAATCTTCTTGATGTTTTAATTAATTCATACTAAGATTTTATACAAGAACATTCAGATTTAATGCTAACATATCATCCACTGCCCAGACAATGCACTAGAACATATAAAGAAATAAAGTCGTGCATCAAGAGCTAAGATTTAGCTGAAGAGAATCCTTGACACATTCAGGGAGCTTTTACACACATTAGGGAATTTGGTCCTCCAAATAATCCAATGAGGTAAGTAGAGTAGGTGGTATTGTATCTTTTTTACAAGTTGAGAAATTCAAGGTTTACTACATTTACAAAATTAGTATTTGGTAAGTTGGGAAAGCAGAAATCCATAATATCTGTGAGTGTGATCATCTCAGATAGTCATGAATACGAGTTACCAAGTATTTCTGGCTGTTATCCTTCTGGACTGTGTGACTTGCATTGGCCAGTGCAACATGGGTAGAAAGGATGTATCACTTCTGGGCAGGAACTTTGAGCGCCATCCTGAATTCTCAATTCTTTCCATCTGCCATGGTGATGGAAGAAGCATGGGTCAAAAAAGAGCCTCTCTCAGTCTCGTCTCTGAGTAC
>NW_007733157.1:55497-56517 GCF_000696425.1 Galeopterus variegatus | reverse complement strand
AAAAAAAGAGAAAACAAAGATTAATAGTGGTAATTAAAGAAATAGAAAGGTGTTTTCTCCAGGAATCCAAGCTGTGCTGGAAATTAAACAGCTGTAGTTTGAGAGATTATTAAGACAGCCACGAATAGATGATATTTGTCTCATAGAAGTAGAGAGTAGAATTGTGGTTGCTAGAGACTGGAAAGGGTAGGAGGCATGGAGGAATCAAAAGAGGGTGGTCAGTGGTTATAAAATTGCAGCTAGATAGGAGGAATAAGTTCTAGTGTCCTATAACACCAAAAGGAGACCACAGTTAACAACAATTTATTGTATAATTTCATCTAGCTAGTAAAGAGGATTTTTAATGCTCCCAACACAAAGAAATGAGGAATGTCTGAGATGATGGATATGCTAATTACCCTGATTTGATCATTGCACATTATACACATGTACCAAAATATCACAATATACTCCATAAATATATACAATTATTATGTGTCACTTAAGAAAAAAAAATTAATAAAATGGAAAAAAGAATAGAAGATGATAAAACAAGTGTGGGTTTAGCTAAGGATGACTTCAGAAGCTTTGGTATCTTTTGTCTCTGCCCCTTCTCCTAACTCAGTAAAAATAGAGACAATTAGGAAGCCACAGAAAAATGGGAGTTTATGAAATGTCTAAGCTTGCTAAATTTGCAAACAGATCCAGTGCTAGTTATGAAGCTGTTTTTCCTCTGAGTTCTATCAAAATTAGTGAGTATTCCAAGATGAGGTGGGTGGTTGCAATTCTAAGAAAAGTAAGAAGCCTCAAAAAAGTGATTTGAGGCTTCATGATGGAGTTTTACCTTCACCCTGTTTCCCAGTGCTAATGCAGAGCATAGACAAATTGAGTGGCCACCTGCATATCATCATTTAGGGGGGTAACTAAAGGCATATCTTCCCAAATATAAAGTGCTTTATCTTTCTTTCTCCATTATTTCTATTTCTTTTTTTTTTTTTCCTTTTTGTCTTTTTTCGTGTCCGGCAACGGGATCGCAACCCT
>NW_007733157.1:51823-54405 GCF_000696425.1 Galeopterus variegatus | reverse complement strand
GTAAAGTCACACAGCAGGAGAGCAATCCCAAGGAAGGAATTTAATCAAGCCCCTAACCTGAAAAGTGGAAGCCTGAGAGTCTCTATAGCAAATGTCCTCCCTGGTGTATTAACATATTTGTAAAGTCACACAGCAGGAGAGCAATCCCAAGGAAGGAATTTAATCAAGCCCCTAACCTGAGAGTCTCTATAGCAAATATCCTCCCTGGTGTATTAACATATCTAGCAAATGTCCTCCCTGGTGTATTAACATATTGAGGCCTAGGTAAAGCCCACTTCAGAAGTCTCCATGACTCATTTTGTGTTTAATTACTGCTGCTTTACAGCAGTGGATACTTTGGGTAGAAAACAGAAGCAAGCATTGAAACTCACAACAATAACCAGAGAAAAATCTCTACAAGTCTCAGGCCTACCAAGAAAAAATAGCTCCCCAGGTTGGGAAACTTTCTAATATGGACAAAGAGAGAAACCCTGGAAAGGGATGGAGACCACCCAAGGGGAAGGCCAAGAGAAATCAAAGATTACTGCTGCTACTTAACAATATGCCTAAGACAAAGCCTTAACTTTTCTGTCCTTGATTAACTTTTAAGAGATTTATCGATTTAGCAGCTCTAATATGCTATTTCCCCAAATCTGTCTACACCTGTGTCACCCAGATTCCATCACTCCTTTTCCTATCACAACACACACCAGTGGGTTTTCATTCATTGTCTGTGCTCTTGTTCCTATTCTTTCATCAAAAGAAAAAATCTTATTATTCCTTCTTCAAGACCCAACAGAAAGCCATGAAGTCTTTTCTGATTTCATGTCTCTCCATCTCTACTGCCTTCACTTTGGTCCAAGCTATCAACATCTCTCTACTGAACTATTGCAAGAGCCTTCTACTCTGTTCCTCTGTGTTAGCCCTTGCCTTTCATGTGTCTGCTCCCACACAGAGCAAGCACAATGATATTTTAAAAGTCATGCTGCTCCCCTGCTTAAAACCATCTTATGATCTTCATCACACTTCTCCCATCTCACTCTGTAGCATCTCAATCCTAGTTGCACATAATAATCTCTTGGAGAGGCTTTACAAAATAGCAAAGCCTGGGTCTGTCACCAGACTCGTTATGCAGGACATGTAACTTGCCCAGTAATTCTCAGTGCAGCCAGGTTTGCAAGCCTCAGTTCCATGTAGGAACCTGTGCCACCTCTTGGCTTCTTAACACATGCTCTTCCTGATCTTTGTATCGCTGTCTCCATGACAGCATTCAGTCTCAGCCCAAACATTACTTCCTCAGGAGGCCGTCTCTGACCACCCTTCCCAGGGCCTCTCTGTTACGTCATCCTGAATCACCTTTCTCTGCTTACTCATGCCATCATCTGCACTGTCCTACTAGAAACTAAGCTCTAGTGACACAGGGACCTTTGTCTTGTTCAGTGTACCTGGACCAAGGCAGGCAACTCATTCAGTAAACATTTGTGAACTAGCATTGAATGAGTTCTCTAGGCAGAACTAATCACTTCTTCTGTATCCTCAGAGTACTTTGGAGACTGTTCCATTAAAATACATGTCCCATATTTTACCCAGTTGCATCTGTGCCTGCTTTTTTTCTACACTGTGAGCTACTTGAGTGTGGGGCTATGTCTCATTCATTTTTCTATTTCTATTCCCTAGCACTGTTCTAAATATGTGATAGGTACTTTAAAAAAATGAAGACACTACCTTCCATTATGCAAATCAGAAATCTATGAGTACTGGCATAAAAAAGTCCATCCTGGCTTATCAGTAACTTCAGCAACTATTTAAAAACTAGGACCAACATTGAGGGTGTTTTGGGTTTTGGTTTTTTTTTTACTGTTAAATATTACTCATGGCAAAATAACCATAAACAAAATCAAAGATAGACAACAACCAGAGAACAATACTAGCAATTCTCATCTCAGAAAAAATGGCCAGTCATCCAAACACATAAATAATTTGTACATGCTTATTAAAAAATGCACCACCAAAATTTTAAAAAAATCTTATCAGACTACAGAAAATAATAAATACAAATGTCTCTTAAACATATAAAATGATGTTCAACTTCACTCGAAATAAGAAAAAGAAAAATATCAACTACAACGAACTATTGTTACCTATCAGATTAGCAAAGAGCCCAAAATTTGATGACATGCTACACTGGCAAAGAAATAAGTAAACTGATAGGTTCATATATTCTTGGTATACAACTTGACAAAATCTACGCCTGTGTACAAACCTATTATTTTCAGTTTTAGAATTTTATCCTGGAGTATCCTTACATAACTGAAAACTGAAGCATGTACATGGATATAGATGGAAACTTTTTTTACAAATTGGAAAACATCATCGACAAACTAAATATCCACCAGCAATTGACATTAAAAAGTATGGTTTATCTAAACAATGTAATACTGTGCGTTTAAAGAGAAAAATCAAGAAGTTCCATAATGACTTAGAACAAATTCTATAATGTATGTTTTAGGAGTTAAAAAATAAATTCAGAAAGGATAGATAGTTTAGGGGCCGGCCTGGTGGCGCACTGGATAAGTGCGCCGCTTGGGAAGCGCGGTGGCGCT
>NW_007733157.1:49014-51164 GCF_000696425.1 Galeopterus variegatus | reverse complement strand
ACGGGCGCGACACTGAGGGTTGCGATCCGTTGCCGGACACGGAAAAAGACAAAAAAAAAAGAGAAAGGATAGATAGTTTAAAAAGTAGAAAAGAATAAATACTTGTATTCATTACTCCCAGTATATTCATAGACTATTTCCGAAGGATACAATAGAAAATGGTCACATCTGTCTCTGGAGAGGAGAAATAGGTGGCTAGTAGAATTACAGGGTGTATTTTATTATACGCTGTAACTTTTGAACACTGTACATGTGAATATTATCAATTAAAAGACAATAAAACAGAAAACATTTAAGTTGACCAGTCACTTTAAAGTATTGGAATATAGTTATTAATAAAGCAAAATCCTAACACTGGAGTTGCCCACAATTTGTAGATATTTCAGATGCACAAAAAATAATGACATTGTGGTATAATAACTGCTATGGTACGGTTACAGGGGAAATACTATAGAAATAATGTCTAGCTTCATATCAGCAATTCAATGAAGGCTTCTCAGGAGAAATGATCAGCTTTGGTGGAGTTCATCATCTCCATTAGAATGACTTTTACCTTTTTATTTTCCTACCTGAATCCTGCCTAGTCTCACTTTAATAATTATATTGTGGTCATTACAACCTATGTTCAACTTCTCCCATTGTTGGGGTTCTACCATGTTTACTGTTCTATAACCANATCTCTGATCAATTCCAATGTATTAAATGTCAGGGATAGTAAATATAGATATCTTTTTAAAGATAATTTATTATACATATATGTGGTGTACAAGGTTGACTTTCAGTAGTTGTGTACAATGTGTGATGGTCATATCAGGATACTCAGCTTACTCATCATTACAATACATAATCAAACTTTGTGTCTATTAACCAATTTCTCATTAACCCTCCTCCGCCTCTCTCTCCCTTCCCCTTTTCCACCTCTAGTAACCACAGTTCTTTTTCTCCTTCTAAAAGTTCAACATATTATTGTGATTGCCATTTCTTTATTTCTCTCTGTGTCTCTTTTTATTGTTTATAAAACAGCTCCCACTTATGAGGGAGGATGTGGTATTTCTCTTTCTGCACCTGGGTTGTTTCATTTAGCATAATTTTCTCCAGTTTCACCCATGTTGCTGCAAATGGCAGAATTTCACTCTTTTTCATAGCTGCGTAGTATTCCATTGTGTATATATACCACATTTTCCTTATCCAGTCATCCATTAATGGACATTTAGGTTGGTTCCATAGCCTGACTATTGTAAATAGAGCTGCAGGTATCCCTTCAACCTGATGTTTTCCATTTCTCTGGATATAAAGCCAGCAGTGGGATTGCTGGATCATATGGCTGTTCTATCTGTAGTTATTTGAGGAATCTCCATACTGTTTTCCACAATGGCTGTACTAATTTACAGTCCCACCAGCAGCACAAAAGGATTCCCCTTTCTCCACATATTGACCAATATTTGTTATTCTCAGTCTTTTTTGTAATAGCCAGTGTAACTGGATTGAGGTGATATCTCAAAGTGGTTTTGATTTTCATTTCCTTGATGATTCATGATGTTGAGCATTTTTTTCATATACCTGTTGGCCATTTACATGCCCAGAGGAAGGGAATTTTAAAAGAATGTTATTTAGAATTTCTGGCACATTGTGATAATAAAAATTAGATAGACTGTTAGGTTTATTATCGATCTTGAATTGTCTACAATGTATCCTCTTAGCGCCTGCAGTTCGGGCCGACCACTATTACTGTCTTGCCTTAGGTATGCCACTGTTTATGAGAAGTACAAAAATTCAGATGCATCACTATTGTCCTCTTGAATCAAAGCCTCAGCCAATTAAGAACTAAGGCTCAAGGTAGAGGAGTTGTCTTAGCTAAGCTTTAGCGAACAATTACATGCTCCTCTGAGCCTGAGACTCTGATAAACCACAAATGAAGCTAATTATCTATTTGCTACAAGCCTGCAGACACTGGTATTATGAAGATGAGAAGCCAAACTGTGCAAGAGTAAAAGAATATTATTTGCCATGTTACATTTAAAGAAATAGCCTAAAGTCATTTTCTATGGGTGTGATTGCATTTATTTTATTGGGTATTTTTTTTTTTTTTTTGGAAAAGTAATACAATGCTTTTTGTCACAGGAACGTGCTATGAAGATATAAAAAAAATT
>NW_007733157.1:45681-48611 GCF_000696425.1 Galeopterus variegatus | reverse complement strand
GCCAAACTGTGCAAGAGTAAAAGAATATTATTTGCCATGTTACATTTAAAGAAATAGCCTAGAGTCATTTTCTATGGGTGTGATTGCATTTATTTTATTGGGTATTTTTTTTTTATTGGAAAAGTAATACAATGCTTTTTGTCACAGGAACGTGCTATGAAGATATAAAAAAAATTAGCACTCTCTTTCCTAATCTTTAGTCTAACTCCAATACCCTAAGGGAATCTATGTTAATTTGTAATTTGACATATATCCTCTATCAGTTTTTCTGTGCTTTTAGAAATACAGGGAGATGTGTGGCTAGATAGAAAGACAGACAAAAGGACAGATGATATAGATACACACACATATGTCATCCTATTTACTTTGCTCTGAAAGTTTTCTCTCAACAGTATATCCTTTTCTTTCCTCGTGGTCATTATATATGGACACAACTCATTCTTTTAAACTTATGTATTCATTCATTCAACAGATGTTTATTATGACAATCTGTAAGTATGTGCTTCAGGCACTCAGGTGAACAAAACAGACAAAATTCTTGCCTTCGTGGAATTTGCATTCTAACTCAGGAGACAGACAATAAATGCATAAACAAGTAAAATAACAGCATGTCACATGGTGTTGAATGTTGTGGAGAACAAAAATCAGGGACTATCGAGAAAGGGAGTACAGGGGCAAGGTTGCTGTTTTTCATAACTGGCTGGGGAAGGCGTGTACACTAACAAATGAAGAAAGTAGAGAGACAGCCATGCATCCATCTGGGGCAAGACTTTCCCAGGCAGGGAGGGCAACAGGTACAAATAATAGTGCCAACAATATCCTGCTACAAATTTTCTTATGTACCAAGGCTTCTTGCATTATTGCTCAAAAAGTATACATCAATAAAACTTAACATTGCCCAGATCACTGTTGTGGCAATGTACATTCCTATTAGCAATTTATAAGGACACCCTTCCCCCCATAAATTAACCAGCACTAGATACAATCAATCTTTTTTTAATTTTTGCCAAAGTAATGTTTTTACATTTCTCTGATTATGGGTAATGTTAGAAAACTTTTCATATGTTTTTTGGTCAACAATACATTCTCAGCTGGAGACCTACGAAATATTTGTGTTAACATTATGATCACCAAACTCTGGTTTCCTGGCTTAGAACAAAGCAGGAAAGCACCACCCATTTGGTAGAGTTGGGTTCAAGACAAGGCTTTTCTTCGAACAGTGGAAGCTTCCCCAGATATCCAGACAGATAGGGGCCTAACAGGAAGATAAACTTTTGAGCCAAGAGATACTGCTACCTGACCTTCTGGGCTGAACTGGTTTTGAACNTTTTTTAATTTTTGCCAAAGTAATGTTTTTACATTTCTCTGATTATGGGTAATGTTAGAAAACTTTTCATATGTTTTTTGGTCAACAATACATTCTCAGCTGGAGACCTACGAAATATTTGTGTTAACATTATGATCACCAAACTCTGGTTTCCTGGCTTAGAACAAAGCAGGAAAGCACCACCCATTTGGTAGAGTTGGGTTCAAGACAAGGCTTTTCTTCGAACAGTGGAAGCTTCCCCAGATATCCAGACAGATAGGGGCCTAACAGGAAGATAAACTTTTGAGCCAAGAGATACTGCTACCTGACCTTCTGGGCTGAACTGGTTTTGAACATGGACAAGGAAAACTGAAGGTGGGTAGATGCTTTTTACAAAGGTTTAGTAAGGGGAGTAAGAGAACAGGAAATGATATGCTCTAGCCCTGATGGTCTATGATCTGGAACTACCCCTTCCAAATAACAATCTTTTCTGGATTATTTTAAATTCCATCAGCACATAGGTGCATTCAGCAGCTTACACAGTACCTATTAGCCCATAAAGTATTAAAAAATTATTCTTTCTGGCATACAGCATCTGGACAGAATTAAATAATGCTGATATCTTAATGTAATCTATGTACTTATGTTTTTTGAAATAGCCCAGAACACCAAGTATAAGTGCTGTAAATTGGCCTATGCTAAGGAGAGCCAAACCCAAAAATGGACATGCCCCATAGGACTACTGGCAATCAAGCTGCACTCCAATCAAACGGGCTTTCATGGCCACTTTGAGAAAATAAGGTCTAGTCAAAACCCATGTGCAATATTGTGTATACAGACGGCCCCCCCCCCCTCCCGGCCGCTCACAATGTGCATTTGCATTTTAGAGATCCTGAGTAATTCCTACAAAGAAACTCATTCAACTTTGTTAAATAATTTTTTAAATTATTTATGCATTGAACATTTTTTCCCCTCTATATTTTGCTTTAAAGTTAGTTTAGAAAGCACTGCAACATGTGGATTCCAGAACATGCTGGGGATGTCAAATGCTTTATTGTCACACAGGCCTTAATAAACTGAATTCGAGAACAATGTTTTTCTTTATTAATCAATACCATACTGAGTTTTAAATGTGCATGCAAAAAAACTGTGATCAAATACTATTCAAACTTTCATCTTATTTGGGTCCAAAGACCTCAGCATTATTTATCTTAAAATAATACAGATGCTTTCAATTTGGAGTGTTAACTACAACCCCATATTGTGCTAAATTAAGTATGGATTATCTAATTTAACCTTCATAATAGCTTTATGAACTAGACACTAGCATTCCCATTTTATAGATGTCAATTTGAGTTTTAGAGAAATTGAGTACATGTCCCATGTTTCCAGAGCTACCATGTTTGGGGTCAGAGGTTTTAAACCAGATAGTCCAACTGTAGTGTTTTAACCACCGTAATATTGTCTTGCTAGGTATAAGGCTTCAACCAACTATTTTAGTGATTTCTTAGAAAATAGCAGTGACTACAGTTCTCATTGTCATTAGGATGCTATAATAACAAGAAAAAAACATTTCTTAATCTATAAGCATGTGGAAAATGGCTATTGAGAATCTAAAATCTTG
>NW_007733157.1:37134-45019 GCF_000696425.1 Galeopterus variegatus | reverse complement strand
AAAAAAACATTTCTTAATCTATAAGCATGTGGAAAATGGCTATTGAGAATCTAAAATCTTGCAACTTTCAGTAAGAAGTTTGGTAGAAAAATCAGGATTTGGCATCAGGGAAAGAAAAAATAAGAGGATATAATCTTAAAATGATGGTATGTTTTTTAAAAAAATTTAATAAAATTAGCCTTAGCAAAGCTTCTCCAATCACTCCTGTTATTTTTATCTTTTTCCCAACAACCAGGTCATTATGAAAAGGTCATTACGGTCCAGGAAAGCAAATCTGGTACAAAAGGTCAAGTCAGGAACTAAGTGACTAGAATTAGGAAAGCAGTGGCACTTGGACCCAACCGTGAAGCGAAACACAGTCTCTGAAAGCAGAGCCACACAGATCAGAGACTTGTTCGGTGGCCAAACCTGTTTGAGACTGACTGATATACATTTACATTGTCTCCGTTAAGTTTCACCCCACCTCCATGGCAGTAGCAACAATAACACACACATACACCTACAGAGGAATTCATTATTACGAATAAATCAGAGAGGTCAATTCAAATGACATTTGCTATAAAAAAATATCTGGCTCTATTTTTTTTCTCCATCTCTCCTCTGCCTCCATTCACCTGACCTCCCCTTTCTGAATGTCTCCAAGATCCTGGGAAATGCCCTACACCATCCTGACTTCCAACAGAGATCTAATTTAGGCTTATCTAACAAATGTAATGCCCATACTCCTGTTCTGGGTAGCTAGTGTCTGATTCGGGGGTGATTCAGTCAGTTCAGAGAATCTGAGCTGTTATTCCAAAGGTTTAGAATTAATTTTTCCACATTGAACTGGCAGATATATTTGTCATCTCATTCTGGATCCAAAATTTTATACTCTATGGCCTTGGGCATGTTATTTATCTTCTTTGTGCTTTAATTTTTTAATTAATAAAGTGGGCAGACATGACAACTGCTTTTTAGGCTTTTTATTAGGATTATGGGAAATAATCCATGTAAAGCATGGATTTACACGTAGTAAGCACTCAATAAAGTTAGCCATTATTATTATGCTGGCTACTGTTATTTTTGTAATATACAGTTGCAAACATTGGCAAAGATGAGTTCTGAAGCCTCGAATTTCAGTTCAGTCTGTGCATTGAGCTGCACAGAGAGGCCTCAATTTTGCTCATCAGGTTGGTGATTGATGCTTGTTTGCTAACACTGAAAATGTTGGCAAAGGCGGGAAAGAGGGCTGGCAGAGTAGCTGTACTAATTACCGAAGGTGCAAATTCAACATGTAGCACTCTTGCAAGACATAATGAGCTTGTGCTGAGGTGAAACAGGAGGTTTGTTACATGCATCAAAATTAGATGCTCTAATTGCTTAGCAAACCAAATGTGAGTGATTCCTTGAGAAATAGAAGAAAGCAATCCACCCACCGCTACCTGACACAAGAGTCTTCTTCAGTCATCTTGATCAGCAGGGAACCAGGACATAAGGGTAATTTCGTCCAAGCAACAGTTGATTAAATATGATGCTATCAGTTCTCAAACATCCCAGGGAGAAACAGAAGATTGTGCTGAAGGACCAAGGTCCTTCATCAAGGGGAACCTGTAGTATTTCTTGATCAGCAGGGAACCAGGACATAAGGGTAATTTCGTCCAAGCAACAGTTGATTAAATATGATGCTATCAGTTCTCAAACATCCCCGGGAGAAACAGAAGATTGTGCTGAAGGACCAAGGTCCTTCATCAAGGGGAACCTGTAGTATTTCCCTACTGGTTAATGAGGCGATTGGCAGTGGGTCATTCGTACTTCTGTATGTTTAAAACATAGGAGTTGAACCAGCTAATCAAGTAGCAACCATGATAAAAATAAGAACAATTTTTAGTTCTTGCCTTTAAGAAATATTATATATTATCTTGAACAAGTTCAAGTGAATTACACTTAGGGCTTTTAGAACCTAAGACAAATTTACTGATGTTGAGAGAATACACATATTTATGTAATTTAGCAATTAAGTCATTTAACAAGTTGTTCAACAGTGCCACCTGTGGGCACACATGCCCATTTAATGGAGCGATGGGAAATACATCAGGAGAGAATCGGACCACCCAAAAGTTTGGCAAGGACTTTCAAATCAAACTAAATTTCTAATCCTAACTGACTTTCAGGAGCTATGTGAGCTACATGAGCTTGGGCAAGTTTCTCAACTTTTCTGAGTTACTTCATAATCTCTTTTGCACCTCCAGTGACAAGAAACCCATTTTTAACAGAAATGGGCTATCCCATCTTCGGACACTGGAGTGTGAGGAAATTCTCTATATTGTCGTCTTGATATCATTTCATGCATGAGTTCAATTTCTCCCATTGGGGATATGCAAATCTTTCATCAATATAGTTTTTAAAATACTAGAAGACAGATGCTGGGTTTCTTCTTAATCTTCCTTCCTCCAGGCTAGTTATTATTAGTTGCCCTTAGGACTATATTACACAAAATAAAAGTAAACACTGATCACTAAATCAGTAGTGGCCTCATGCATTACAAGCAATTTTTTTCAGAATTTTTTGAGTATTTCTATTATTTCTTTTGTTTCATTATTCCTGTTATGTTCTATTATTCCTTTTTTGTTCTGTCATTCCTATTTTGTTACTTATCTCTTCGCCCGTTTGTTAAAACTGAGTCTCAGATAGGTGGATTGCTCGGGATCACACATTACTTTTATCTTTTTAAACAAAATGGGACTGTTTTTATACCTGGAGGCAGTACCCCTTAAAATGTGATGAAATCAACATCTTATGTTTTTTTAAATGGCACTTAAAACTCATCCTTGGTCTCAGGTCCTCAGCAAACTTATCTAGACCTCAAGTTTAAAAAACTCATATTTTAAAGGAATTGAAGAGATGGGGGTTCAAATTCTATCTTCTTTCCCCCAATCTCATTTTCCATTCAAACTCAGCAAGTATCTTGACCCCACAAACTTCAATAAAAAGAAACAAATCCCTTGGTTTTGTTGAAATTGTAAACATTATTGTGATTGTGTTTTCACACCAGCAAATGGATTTTACTGCTAAAAAGACAGAAAGCTACTCTGTAATTTTCAGTTTGCACAATTCTTCAGTCTGAGGGACTGTGGCGATTTCAAATCTAGCTACGGGTGTGCAGTAAGCAGCTACCTCTGGGCCTAGTTTCCAGGAAGAGTCAGCACTTTCTACAAAAGGAAGAAGGAAACATTCTTGTCTGGTAAGGAGATAGAAACTCAGGGTCAAGAAGGCAGCAGACGTGTGAATCTAAAGTTTTCAGAGAAGAGAAGGAAAGATTGCCGTTTGAGCTATAATTTTCAGCTCTGTGAAGGCGCCACAGCCACAGATCATCACTATGCAGCTATAGTATTTCAGGCATTGATTTTTCTGATGAGGTACAGGGAATAGGCAAACACTGAATGTTCATTAGCTCCTTGGGGAAAAGTGAGCATCCTCCCCAAAGCAAACTGTCCAGAACATATTAAGGGATGATTTATAAAAGCTGGCTCAATGGAACTTAAACAAATAGCAGCAATAGCAAATAAAGCATTACTGGATGAGTCACTAATTTGAACTAGATTATACACATGTTGAAGAGTGACCCATTCCAAGCACTTCTCTTTTCTTTACCTGGAACTTCAATTGGAAAGCTGTCTGTTGTTTTCTCTTCTTTTGTATATGTTTTACACAGAAGGGCACTATGGCAAACCTGAAGTGTTAAGAGATAATTCTGGGTTGACAATATCTATAAGACAGAGGACTACATTAGAAATTAATGTCCTAGTCACTGGTACCATATTATGCACTCAGACACCTAGGTAAGCATTGGGAAATATGTTGAGTTATGTAGTATCATCTCTGTGACATTTATCAAACCCTACTTGGCACTTTGATCACGTGAATACTGCCTTTATTATCCTTATAAAATTAGAATCTTCCTAAGGTCAGAGATGCTCTCTTACCATAGCACCTGACACTGATGCAGGGGCTCATACATACTGAGTGCTTGAAAAAACCTGTACTCTCTTTCACTTCTTAAGAATTTGTCCTGGGCCGGCCCAGGGGCGCACTGCTACAGTGCGCTGCTTGGGAAGCATGGCGGCGCTCCCGCCGAGGGTTCGGATCCCACATACAGACCGGTTCCCGCTCACTGGCTGAGCGAGGTGCGGGCGTGACACCGAGGGTTGCGATCCCGTTGCCGGTCCCGGTCCGGTACGGGCGCGACACTGAGGGTTGCGATCCGTTGCCGGACATGAAAAAAAAAAAAAGACAAAAAAAAAAAAGGAATTTGTCCTATATGAATAAATTATGCAAAGATGTTTCCTGCAGCTGCTTATTATTTAAGAAATATTTATATGAGCACTTCCCAGGTACCACACTTGATGTAAAGTTTACTGAAGGGAGCAAAACTGGACATAGTCTCTGTCTATCCATGTAGATTTCACAGGATAATGGGAAAACAGACATTAATCAAAGGGTCACGAAATATTTATTTAGCTAAAAATTGTGATAATGCCTTCAAAAGATAAATATTTGATTCTATGGGAGCATGTACAAGGAGCTGTGATCGATTCAGGAGGACTATGAAGGCTTTTCTAAGGAGCTGATGATTGTACCGAGAATCCATATGTATACTGAGAGGGCAGGAGGCGGGGGTAGGGCTGACTAGGGGAGTGCAGGAGAATGTGAAGCATCCTAGGAGTGAGATGTGGCAAGAAAGGTGGGCGGGAGCCTGACCATGCAATGCCTTGGAGGTCATGCTAAGGAGATCTGTCTTCATCCTGAGAATAAGAGGGTGCCACTGAAGGCTCTTTGAGGGAGGGGTGGTGGGAGGGAAGAAACAAGATCAGATCCCTATTTCAAGGAAATTTACTTTTTCTGTACCTTGGAGATGAGAGGAAGAAACAGATTCAAGGAGGTCAATTTGATGATTTTTGTGACAATTCAGGCATTTTGCAGTGTTAATAAATTAGTGAACATAAAGAGAAGTGCATGAATTTGAGAACTCATTAGCAAATAAAACTGATAGTATTTGAAGAGGTATTCAGAGGGAACTGGGTAGGAGAGTAAAAGGTTAAAGACATTACAAATACACCTTTAAATGTGTAAAATCCAGAAAGACCAGAAAGGAGGTGGTGGCAGCTAAATTATCTATGTAGCATCTACCTGACAGAGTACATTCAGTCATGTTAGAAGAACATTGACATGAGATAATGTTCACTAATATGCTAATATTTCCTTTGTGATTTTTCTGTACTTTCCGAATTTTTTGCTTTGAGTATAGAGAGAATTGTAGAGTTTGATGAATATTTCAATGAGTGCTATAGGAAAGTAATGGAAAGACAATAATAATTGCAAGCATACTCTATCTATGCGAAAAATATTTGGCCACTTATGTAAATATCTCATTTACTGCTACGACATATGTGTGCATACATGCATTATCTCAATTTAAAAATAAAGGGGGGGCCGGCCCGGCGGCGCACTGCTACAGTGCGCCGCTTGGGAAGTGCGGCGGCGCTCCCGCCGAGGGTTCGGATCCCACATACAGACCAGTTCCCGCTCACTGGCTGAGCGAGGAGCGGGGGCCACACCGAGGGTTGCGATCCCGTTGCCGGTCCTGGTCCGGTACCGGTCCGGTACGGGCACGACACTGAGGGTTGCAATCCGTTGCTGGTCACGAAAAAGAAAAAGACAAAAAGACAAAATAAATAAATAAATAAATAAATAAAAAATAAAATAAAATAAAGGGGGAAAAAAATCCACAAGTTAGTAACTTTTACAAGGCCATGGAGCTAATCCATTTCTGAGCTGGANCATGAAAAAAAAAAAAAGACAAAAAAAAAAAAAGGAATTTGTCCTATATGAATAAATTATGCAAAGATGTTTCCTGCAGCTGCTTATTATTTAAGAAATATTTATATGAGCACTTCCCAGGTACCACACTTGATGTAAAGTTTACTGAAGGGAGCAAAACTGGACATAGTCTCTGTCTATCCATGTAGATTTCACAGGATAATGGGAAAACAGACATTAATCAAAGGGTCACGAAATATTTATTTAGCTAAAAATTGTGATAATGCCTTCAAAAGATAAATATTTGATTCTATGGGAGCATGTACAAGGAGCTGTGATCGATTCAGGAGGACTATGAAGGCTTCTCTAAGGAGCTGATGATTGTACCGAGAATCCATATGTATACTGAGAGGGCAGGAGGCGGGGGTAGGGCTGACTAGGGGAGTGCAGGAGAATGTGAAGCATCCTAGGAGTGAGATGTGGCAAGAAAGGTGGGCGGGAGCCTGACCACGCAATGCCTTGGAGGTCATGCTAAGGAGATCTGTCTTCATCCTGAGAATAAGAGGGTGCCACTGAAGGCTCTTTGAGGGAGGGGTGGTGGGAGGGAAGAAACAAGATCAGATCCCTATTTCAAGGAAATTTACTTTTTCTGTACCTTGGAGATGAGAGGAAGAAACAGATTCAAGGAGGTCAATTTGATGATTTTTGTGACAATTCAGGTATTTTGCAGTGTTAATAAATTAGTGAACATAAAGAGAAGTGCATGAATTTGAGAACTCATTAGCAAATAAAACTGATAGTATTTGAAGAGGGATTCAGAGGGAACTGGGTAGGAGAGTAAAAGGTTAAAGACATTACAAATACACCTTTAAATGTGTAATATCCAGAAAGACCAGAAAGGAGGTGGTGGCAGCTAAATTATCTATGTAGCATCTACCTGACAGAGTACATTCAGTCATGTTGGAAGAACACTGACATGAGGTAATGTTCACTAATATGCTAATATTTCCTTTGTGATTTTTCTGTAATTTCCGAGTTTTTTGCTTTGAGTATAGAGAGAATTGTAGAGTTTGATGAATATTTCAATGAGTGCTATAGGAAAGTAATGGAAAGACAATAATAATTGCAAGCAACTCTATCTATGCAAAAAATATTTGGCCACTTATGTAAATATCTCATTTACTGCTATGACATATTTGTGCATACATGCATTATCTCAATTTAAAAATAAAGGGGGGGCCGGCCCGGCGGCGCACTGCTACAGTCCGGTACCGGTCCGGTACGGGCGCAACACTGAGGGTTGCGATCCGTTGCTGGTCACGAAAAAGAAAAAGACAAAAAGACAAAATAAATAAATAAATAAATAAATAATAAAATAAAATAAAGGGGGAAAAAATCCACAAGTTAGTAACTTTTACAAGGCCATGGAGCTAATCCATTTCTGAGCTGGAAGTCCATGGTCTTTCTCTTATATTATACTACTTCCTCAAATGTGGTTATAGGGATATATCAAGGTCATTAAGTTTAGGAAATTAAATATTGGTAGAAGGACAGTTTAATGAGGACACATTTTGTGGGGAATACATAAATATCTTCATTTTATAATAGAATTTATTATATTCTAACTACCCAAAAGAAACTGAATCAATGTAAGAAAAAAAGTTTTAAAATAAAACTTTTAAATAGGATAGGAAATCAGGACCATATTAAAGAGGCATAAACAAATAACTTGTACATGTGGAGTAATATAATAATTAGACTTCTTATTTAGCACTGTATTACCTAGCTGGGAAAAAAGGGAAATCTGAGTTCTATTTATTTTTTTAAAAAAAGAAAAGTGCAGTTCTTCAGGACAAAGTTTCCTACTAAAGCCTGGAAGCAATCCACTGTCTCAGACATTGTATAAACTACACTGAGAATTAAAATGGGCAGTGCCTTCAATAACTGTCCTATAATGATGGCTTTTCAGGTAAAGAAATAGTATTTTAGCAATATTAACCAAAAAACTAAGGCATTAGAACTAAATAAAAAAAAAAAAGATTTTGTATGTGCGTGGGCATCAAAGCTAATGTGTTCCAGATACATGCTT
>NW_007733157.1:28997-36269 GCF_000696425.1 Galeopterus variegatus | reverse complement strand
TACATGTGGAGTAATATAATAATTAGACTTCTTATTTAGCACTGTATTACCTAGCTGGGAATAAAGGGAAATCTGAGTTCTATTTATTTTTTTAAAAAAAGAAAAGTGCAATTCTTCAGGACAAAGTTTCCTACTAAAGCCTGGAAGCAATCCACTGTCTCAGACATTGTATAAACTACACTGAGAATTAAAATGGGCAGTGCCTTCAATAACTGTCCTATAATGATGGCTTTTCAAGTATAGAAATAATATTTTAGCAATATTAACCAAAAAACTAAGGCATTAGAACTAAATAAAAAAAAAAAAGATTTTGTATGTGCGTGGGCATCAAAGCTAATGTGTTCCAGATACATGCTTTTCTGTGGATCTAGTTATATTTGAATATTGAATTGACAGCTAAATTGCTACCATAAATACAGAAATGAGAAAGACATGGTCCCTGTTCTCAAAGACCCAGAATTAATTTACGAAGATATATTTTCTTATATTAAACAAATAAATATTTTTATTTCTATATTTAGTTAAAATATCTAAGACCTTATCAGACAATGTCCATGAAATATCACATCGTTTTTTTTTATTAATTGCAATGTTTGTTTAGATGTTTAGATTGACACTAAATTTTTTAAAACTTCTGAACATTGCTAAATTATTTCTTCCACAGCAGCATTAAAACCACACATTTCCAAACCATGTAAGTACAGGGTTGAACACATTAATGCACTTCATAATTTGTCATTATATATTTAACTTGTCATTGTATATTTAAAATGACCCTCCCAACAAAAGCATGAAGGGGTAAGGAATATCCAAGAAGGTACACTCATGGAAATTTTAAGATCGGACAATGTGCTGCTCTGTCAACTTGTGTTCTCTGAAACTGTTTCTGTATGCCTGTGGACATTTCATTTGATTTATTATCCTCTAAGTCTATACTGGCTGATAGGTACGTTTTCTTATTCTATCTTAAATGTCCTCTGAAAAAAAATAGCATAGTTTGACCATTACGATCTTTGTTATGCAGCTGCATGTTAGGAGGATACTTTTTCAAACACTGCTTTCAGTTATTTAAATTAATGTTATTGAGCTATAACTTATACAAAATAAAATGCACCCATCGTAACTGTAAGATTTACTGAATTTTGATAATATATGTAATTGCATAAACACCACTATCATTAAGATATAAAATAGGTACAGCATCTCCAAAAGGTTTCTTATGCTGTTCTGAGGTCATATCCACGCTTAGCCACAGGCAACCATTGATCTGTTTCCTGCCACTGTAGATCAGTTTCATTTCTTCTTGAATTTCACATCTAAAATCATATTGCATGTACTCTTTTGTGTCTGGCTTCTTTCACTCAGCATAATGTTTCGTTCCCTGTATATAAATTGCCATTCTTTTTCTGGCTGCATAAAGATTTTGCCTTTATCTTTNTTTCTATATTTAGTTAAAATATCTAAGACCTTATCAGACAATGTCCATGAAATATCACATCGTTTTTTTTTATTAATTGCAATGTTTGTTTAGATGTTTAGATTGACACTAAATTTTTTAAAACTTCTGAACATTGCTAAATTATTTCTTCCACAGCAGCATTAAAACCACACATTTCCAAACCATGTAAGTACAGGTTTGAACACATTAATGCACTTCATAATTTGTCATTATATATTTAATTTGTCCTTGTATGTTTAAAATGACCCTCCCAACAAAAGCATGAAGGGGTAAGGAATATCCAAAAAGGTACACTCATGGAAATTTTGAGACCAGACAATGTGCTGCTCTGTCAACTTGTGTTCTCTGAAACTGTTTCTGTATGCCTGTGGACATTTCATTTGATTTATTATCCTCTAAGTCTATACTGGCTGATAGGTACGTTTTCTTATTCTATCTTAAATGTCCTCTGAAAAGAAATAGCATAGTTTGACCATTAAGATCTTTGTTATGCAGCTGCATGTTAGGAGTATACTTTTTCAAACACTGCTTTCACTTATTTAAATTAATGTTATTGAGCTATAACTTATACAAAATAAAATGCACCCATCGTAACTGTATGATTTACTGAATTTTGATAATATATGTAATTGCATAAACACCACTATCTCTAAGATATGAAATAGGTACAGCATCTCCAAAAAGTTCCTCATGTCGCTCTGAGGTCATATCCACCCTTAGCCACAGGCAACCATTGATCTGTTTCCTGCCACTGTCGATCAGTTTCATTTCTTCTTGAATTTCACATCTAAAATCATATTGCATGTACTCTTTTGTGTCTGGCTTCTTTCACTCAGCATAATGTTTTGTTCCCTGTATATAAATTGCCATTCTTTTTCTGGCTGCATAAAGATTTTGCCTTTATCTTTTGCTTTCAGAAGTTTGATTATTATGTGCCCAGGCATAGTTTTTGTTTGTATTCATTCTGCTTGGAGCTTTCTAGCATTTTGAATTTATAAATTTGCATCTTTGTCAAATTTGGTAATTTGGGGGATATTATTTCTTCAAATATTTTTCTGTCCCATTTGTTCTGTCTACCTCCTTGAACTCAAATTTTACATATATTAAAACAAATTTTATGTCTTTGAAGCTCTCTTTTTTTTCAATCTTTTCCTTGCCATCTTCAGATGAAATATTCTCTGCTGTTCTACCACCAAATTTACTGACCTTTTTCTTTGTCAACTCCATTTTGCATTTAAGCCCATTCTGTGAGTTGTTTTATTATTATTATTATTATTATTATTATTAATATATCAGTTATCACACCTCCCAGTTCTAAAAAATGCCATTTTTAATATTTCCATTTCTCAACTGAAATGTTTTGTTTTTTTCATTTATTCAAAGCATACTTACATCATTAACTATAATTATAACATCTGCTTTAAAATTGTGTGTATGATAATTCCAAAATCATTTCAGGATCTTTTTATTCTCTTGCTGGTCTTTTCTCCCAAAGGAATGGTTCCCATCTTCCTGTTTCTTCTTATGTCCAGTGATTCTGAATTGTGGTTGGACATATGCATTTAATATTTTGGAGACTGGATTCTCTTCTATTGCCCCAGATAGTGTTGACTTATTTTTTTTAGCAGATTGTTTTGGTTAAATTGACATTGCATGCTCTGTCCCCTGGGCAGCAGTCTTGTCTTAATTCTGTCCTTTTTGCCTTGCTATGCGACTTGAAGTCTATCACACACAGGTACAACCAAGGGTTATTCAGATATTTGGGAAGAGATTACACACTAATTATTAGTAGACTTTTCCTCTATCGCTCTCTCCCCAGGGCTCCTGTGATTTTCCTGTGACTGTGGTTGCCCTGAACCCTGTTCTTTGTTTCTTCATACTAAGATGACAGCAGATTTTCTTCCAAAGTTTTACCTCCCCACATGTGCACACTGGGGCCTCTCATTGGCACATAACAATGAAAATGGGGAGCTCACCCAGTGCCTTCCCTCCCCAGTATTGATTCCTGCCCCTCCATGCCCAATAATCTGTCTGCTTTCTGTCACTCTCCAGTCTCCAGTGCCTTCAAGAAGATGCACACACACACACACACACACACACACACACACACACATTTGGTCCAGATTTTGTGTTTGTTATCTGAAAGAGGAAGAGTATGATAGGAGCTTCCTCAGCTATCACTGGAAGTGAAACCCACATTTATTTTTAATGAACAATTACCATAGCTTGAGACCCCACTGGCATATCTGATGAAAATTGGTTTACCTCAATAGTGAACCAACTTTGGCTATCATAACAAGTCCTAAAAGTGTGTCTTAGGCACAACCAGCATGTCAGCCACCACTGCAGAGCAGTTGTCACCCCATTCCCCAATGTGTCTGTGCCCTGAAGTCTTTTGGTGAAGGCTCACCACTGCCACTGCCTGCCATGTTGTCCCTCAAGTTGTCTGAACAGAGACAGAAAGATGGCCTTTTCTACTTTTTTACTTGGAATTCAAAAGAGCTTCACTGTGTCTAGGCTTTCACAAAGGAGCTCCTTAAATCTGTTTTGCCAGCTTCTAGCATCATCTCTTTGCCCAAACTACACTTTATTTCTAAATTACAGTAATCAAATATTAATAGAGTGCAGTATCTGAGCAATGTAAAGCATGTCCCCATTCTAATAATAATGAAAATGGTAGCTATAGTTCATTGAATTCTTTACTGATGCTATGACCTCCTTGATATGGTTGGAGAATGTGATCTCTGAAGCTGGATTGCTTGGGTTAATATCATCACTTTGAATAAAATGGGGACTCTCTTTGTGCTTCAGTTTTCCATCTTGAAAAAGAAAAAATCCTGACCAACTTTACAGTGAGTTGTACAGGTTAAATGAGTTATACAGTCTATGAATTTAGAATTGTGCCAGGTACGCAGTGATCACTCAATAAATATTACCTATTACTGTAATTATTATTGTCACAACCATCTTATGAGTTAGATTTCTTATGTTTTTCTATTTTATAAATGAGAAAATGGAGACAATAAAAGCTTGATTACTTGCCCAAGTTCACCTAGCTTTGAGGAAATAAAACTAGGATTTTGTATCAGGCACTCTGACTTCAGAGCTCATGTATTTAAAGACTCTCTTTTTTTAAAAAATTTTTAATTCACACATATAATTGTGTATATTTATAGGTACAGTGTGATATTTTGATGCACATATACAATGTGTAATGATCAATTTGGGGTTATTAGCATATCCTTCACCTCAAACATTTATTATTTATTTGTGTTATGACCCAGTAACCCCACGACGTGGTATATATTGAAAGGAAAGGAAATCAGCATGTCAAAGGGATGTCTGCAGTCCTGTTCATTGTGGCACCTTCCTAATTTAAACATAGTCCAAATAGCTGGTTTGGGGACAAATGTCATGCTTTTCTTGTGGTTCTCCCCAGAGCCCCAAGGTTTGCATGTTATTAACGATATGCACAAATGCTAGGAAAAGGGGTTTTTATCTGGCTCTTTCTTGGCCAACCAAAATTGCCCTATTACTCCTATGATTAATTGTACTGAAAAATCTTCTAAAACTTTTAAAGATTTAAAATTTGTTCTTAATCATCAACTTTATTTTTGTTTGATCGCAGAAAAGATATCAGTGCTGAATCTCACAATTAAGCAGATAAATACTGCCTGGATAAGTTTGATCTTTGCAATGTAATATTATATTGTTCTCATAATAGCATTGCTCAGATTCTGAACTCTATTAATATTTGATTATTTTAAATATATTTAAATATATATCACTCTGTGGTTATATATCACATATAAGAGTGAGTAGATATCAAATTTACATACAACTGAAATTAGGAGTAAAAACAGAAATACATTTTGTTCATTTTGCCCTACAAAACTTATCACTGTTTTTAAAAGATTCAAGTTACTACGTTATGAACATTATAGAATAAAAACAATGTGTGATGGAAAAAGACATTGAAAATTTCTATTTCTACCTTACATCAAATTTTGCACAGGAATCCTTTCTGTAATAGCATAAGCATATAATCACCCAACTATTATTTTAGATTTATCTGTTGTTAGAAAGCTTTGATTTTTAGAAAATTCTATATTGAGTTAAAAACCCTCTTCCTATAACTGTCACTCTTCATTAGACTTAGATCTCACCACATGTAAACATAAAAATGTGCTCTTCCTTTCATATTACAGCTATTTAAATATTTTTTTAAATTATCCTTTCCATCCAAACCGTCTTGGACTAAATATCCTATATATGAAGTTGTTTTCAGACCTTTCTTAACACGTAATAACTCTCTTATGTGTGGACATTTGCTCATCTATTTCCTTTTTTTTTTTTTTTTTTTTGTCTTTTTTACTGACCGGTGCTGGATCGCAACCCTCGGTGTCGCGCCCGTGCCATGCTCAGCCAGTGAGCAGGAACCGGTCACCACATGGGATCCGAACCCTCGGCGTGAGCGCCACCGCGCTCCCAAGCGGCGCACCCTCCAGTGCGCCACCGGGCCGGCCCTCTATTTCCTTTTGAAAGGGTGATGATTAGAACTTAACACAGTACAATGTGTATGATCAGATAAGGGCAGAATTCACTGGATCTATCACCTCCCTTGATATGGAAGTCCTACTTGCATTTAAGCCATTTTTGAAAGCTTTTTTTTTTTTTTAACTTGAACCACTAATCTTGCTGGCTCACAGAATATTATTAAAATTCCCTTATTGCTTTAAATATCATTTAAATATTATATCAATCTATAAAAATGTACTACTTTCCAGGAACAAATCTACTTTTTAAAGCAGTCTACACATATATTATAGGTTTTTACACATATACTCACTTATATGCAAGTCGGAGGAATTTATGTGACCAGTAAAGACTGAATTACATATATCTAGTCTGAGTTTACTTTTACCATGATTTCAGGCCACACACTGATATTGTGATACTTTTATATATAGCTCTACTAATGAAACTGTTAATGTCTCATCTCCTATTTCTCCCTGTTCCTACCTTCCAAAAAGAATGTTCTAATTTAGGTGATAAATTAGCCATGTTTGTCTTCTTGTCAATGTTCTGCCATAGGAACTCTATTAAAGAAGATAATCTTTAACCTTCCTTTGACAGGATGATACCAGGCTAATCAACTGAATCATACCTAATCAACTTCTAGTTGGATTATTTTCCTAAACTGTTTGCAGTAATGGGATGGGCTCATTCTCAGGGCATTAGATAAGATGGGGTAGGAAGGTTGAGGTAACAGCACACGAAATCCATATCGTCTCAGCTTAAGGTTTAATCACTTAGGCCAGCCACAGTTGCCTATGCACTATGCTTGCTGAATTTTACCTTCTGTAATTCCCTAATGTGAACTCGGTATTCTAGGTTGAGATCCTTGAATTGTGACACACACACACACACACACACACACACACACACACACACACTTTCCATTACACAATTCTATTGGCTGGCCCTACAGATTTTTCTCCTGTTATATCCTTTATCTGAAATGACCTTCCATTTTCTCTCTCCATCTGTGTTCCACCCATCCTTCTGGCCATGCTTATCATGTCCCATCTTTTCGGGGAAGAATCTCATAACAACTCCAGAGTTATGTGAAATCTGGGAGAGCTAGTTCTCTGGAATAAAGGCAGGTAAAAGAAATACTCTTAGAAGATGTAGTGCAATCAAGATGCTCCAGGTCCTTCCTCCCCTTTCTTCCAACTTGAAAGAAAGGGAAGGGGAAGGAGTTAAGGAGACCACTCCTCAGTGAAATGAGCAAGTCAGCCATCCTAACGGAC
>NW_007733157.1:21106-28130 GCF_000696425.1 Galeopterus variegatus | reverse complement strand
CGAGGGTTCGGATCCCACATACAGACCGGTTCCCGCTCACTGGCTGAGCGAGGTGCGGGAGCAACACCGAGGGTTGCGATCCGTTGCCGGACATGGAAAAAAGACAAAAAAAAAAAAGAATAAAAGGAAATCTTTAAACAGAAAAATAAACAGGTGAATAATCCTATCAGATGTTAAAACACCATATAAATAACAGATTAAATTGGTTGGTACGGGCACATGAATAGACAGCAATTCCATGAAACAGGATACCTCGAAGTAGATTCTCAAATTTAGCATATGATAAAGACAGAATTTTAGGTCAGTGAATTAATATATCAATTACTCAATAAAATATGTTGAAACAAGTTGGTAACTTCTTGGGAAAAAAATAAAGTCAGATCACTACTTCTTTCCTTAAAACCAAATAAATCTCAGATAAACAAAAGACCCGAATATCTTAAAAAATTGTCATTAAAAAATAGTAAAAATTGAAAAAATATATCTTAATATATAGAATCTCAGAGCTGAGGTCTTTCTACAGCAAACATCAAACCCAAAATTATAAAATAAAATATTTATTATGTAAAGATAAAATTGATTAGGTAAATATTAAAAATTTTTGCAAAGAAAAAATTTGACATACTGTAGAAAACTGGGGGAAATTACGCAATATATATGACAAAGAACTAATATTCTCAGTATGTAAGGAAATATTATGTCAAAAAGAAATAGCAGTAGAATAAGTAAGCCATGCATAGATAGTATACAGAAAAGGAAATACAATAACTTTTAGACTTTGGGATAGATGGTTCAAATTTGTCTTAACTAAAGTAATAAATATTTACACATTAATCTGATATCCTTTTGATCTATCAAATTCTCAAAAATAAAAAGTTTGATAATACATTTTATTGGCCAAGTAACTAGTCATTCTTTTCATTAAGGGGATACATTCTCTTTGGGGATAATCTGACAATATATATCAACGATTAGAATTCACAAAGCCTTTGATGAAGTATTTCCTTTCCTAGGAATTTACAGTGCTGATATACTTGACATAAGTAAGCAATATCTGTAATAGTAAAACTAGAAAGAGCCTAAATGTGTGTCACTAAGAGATTAATTAAATAAATTACAGTGCACTCACCCAGTTGAATATTATGCAGCCATTAAAATGACAAAGAAATACAGATTAGATAGATATGGATATATAATAATTGCTGTTCTAATTGGCATCTAGTCAGGAAAACATTAACCTCTCTAGTTAGTTTAGATTAGTTCTAGAGAAGGTTTGGGTAGACTTGAGGGTGGCAGAGAGAAGAAGGAGGTGTTTCCCAGAAATTAGGAAGCTGCTAGGTGTTGGAAGGACAGAAGTAACAAAAGGGACAGGGAGTAGTACCCAGTGGTCAAAAGTCTGCTACTTTCTTTGTGCAGGAGCCCCTGTTCCTTTACTTGCCACTGAGCTGCTGAAGGTACTTTCAGTACAACTGAACACCCCTGTTACTGCTGCTCCCAACCTTGCTAGAGTCACTGCTGCAGAGGCTGCTGGAACAATTGCCCCTGCCACCCTTGCTGTTACCAATAGCACTTAAGCCCATGGATCCCTGCAGCCACTTGCTGCAGCTGTCACTACCACTACCAAAGCCACAGGAAGAAAACTGCCTTCTTTCTTCCTCTGTCTCCTTATCTCCTGCAGTGCCTCCCTTTGGAAGACTATAACTAGATACCAGCTGGGAATGGAATGCGTGGGAAATGTAGTTTACAGGCTTCAAGCCTCATGTATTAAAGAGGAGAAGCCCAGAAAGAGAGCTAAGTACTTATATACAACATTTGCTGAATTTCCAAGACACAATGTTGAATGAAAGATCAACCTAAAAACCAGTATAAAATAGTATATTCCTTTTTTTTTTAAAGTGTGTATGTGAATAGGGGGTAGTATATATTACTACATGGAGAGAATAAAACATAAGAATCTCAAAACAGGGGTTGTTCCCAAATTAGAACCAAGGAACTGGAGGTCAGGGGTGAGAGAAATACTTTTCTTTTGACTCACTGTATACTCTTTTGTACTACTGGAATTTTTTTACCATGTGCATGAATTGGTTATAAAAAAGACCTCTATGTCCGAAAGAGTAAAGATTGCCATAATAAATAATAAAATACAGTCTCTTCCTACAGCTATGTTTTCACTTGAAAATATTGTCTTTTTTGTTATGGTTTCTAAAAAAAACATAAAGCACAGAGTTTTTTTGCCCTTTTCCTCAGAAGAAGTCACAGGATAAAGCCCATCAAAACATGTTATTGCCCTTCCAAATTTCCAAGTGCATAATCTTATTTCATTTTTGCAATACAAATATGAACTTGTTATTTTGTTTTTTAGATGTAAAAACTGAGAGTCCAAGGAAGTTAAATTACTTGCATCAGGGACTCAGTCAATACTTTGCAGAGCTTAAACTTGAACACAGGTCTTCTTATTCCAAAGGCCCTGCTACTTCCAGCCTCTATTCTGTCCAAATCTTTCCTCGCCTGGGATTTTTATAATATCAAAGAGAATCTGGAATAAAAGAACCACTAGCAACCATTGCAGTAAGCAGATTCACCCTAGAAATATTTGATATTTGTATGGCCTTGCTTGGCTAAAAAATAGGAATAATTAATAATGATAATTACTGCTACCACATCAGCAGTGAAAGTGACTCCCACCGTCATCAATGGTTGCATTCTATGTATGTGTTGTGAACTGTACTGTACCGAACACTTTACATACATTGTCTCCTTTAAGTAGGGCAATGTGATATTTCTACTTGCCATGGTGTTATGGACTAAATTGTGCCCACCCCCCCCCACCAAATTCATATGTTAAAGTCTTTTTTTTTTTTTTTTTTTTTTGTCTTTTTTCGTGACCGGCAATGGATCGCAACCCTCAGTGTCGCGCCCGCCACCAGACCGGGACCGGCCACGGGATCGCAACCCTCGGCGCTGCTCCCGCACCTCGCTCAGCCAGTGAGCGGGAACCGGTCTGTATGTGGGATCCGAACCCTCAGTGGGAGCGCCGCTGCACTTCCCAAGCGGTGCACTGTAGCAGTGTGCCACCGGGCTGGCCCCATATGTTAAAGTCTTAACCCACAGTACCTTAGAAAACAAATGTATTTGTAGATAGGGCCTTTGAAGAGGTAATTACAGTTAAGTGGGTTCATGTGAGTGGCTCCTAATCCAATATGACTGGTGTCCTTATAAGAAGAATTAAAGATATCAGGGATGTGGGCAGACAGAGAAAAGGCAATGTGAAGATACAGGGAGAGGACGGCCATCTGCAAGCCAAGGAAAGAGACCTCAGGAAAAACCAAGCCTGCCAACACCTTGATCTGACTTTTAGCTTCCAAAACTGTAAAAAAAAAAAAAATTTCTATGGTTTAAGCTACTCAGTCTGTGGTATTTTATTATGGCAGCCCTACCAAACGAACATGCATGTAAGACATGATAAATTTCAGTTAGAGTGACTTTCATCCCTGAAACTGACTTAAAGCAAGAAAAACCAATGCAATTGAAAAATCAGTCATAAAATTTTAGTGCTACAGATTCTCCTGGTTTTGGGCAATGACTTTGGGATTGAGAGATTTTCTTTATCTACCCACGACATAAAGAGCTAATAATTGTGCTTAAATCCATGAAAAGAGCATCAAACAGGAGCCCACATCCATTGCCAATCAAGACAAGGACCTGATTAGAGAGGTTTTCAGAAACAAAGAAAACAGAATATAAGAGCCTTAAATGATAACACAAGAAAGGGCTCATGGTTATGAATGAGAGAACAGACAGGAGTAGTGGCAGGTTTTCCATAAAATTGTTATAGAAAAGTCCATTTTCCACTTGCGAATGATTTAAAATAAATCCTCAAAGGGGGTTGAACAAAAGACCACACTTTAGTTATTTTGAATAAAGATCCTCATTTAAACACAATTGCTAAAGGCCAAATAGAAACCTAGAGTGTAGACAGCAGGCTGGCCTTCCATGAAAGATTGCAGCAGGAAGGCTCAGACAGATTCGTAAAGAAAGAACTTTCATGCCAATATCTTGAAAAATCATACCCAAGGATTATTTTTGACTGATAAACTACTGAAGGAAACAGAGAGGCTGTGGATAAAAGGAAATGTGTTGTAGATCAACCCAACATCTGAAACAGCCAATTTCCCAGTGTTACTTTACAGATAAATAATATGTTTTTATTCAGATGTCTTAAAAACTGACATTGAGAAATCTACTTTTCAAGGCCAGAAACGTAACATGGAAACAATGACAGTAACTATATTTTTTGAACTATTAGGTTAAAAGTCTGTCTAGCATTTCTGAGCATGCCTAGGTCTCTGCAGTTCACCTGGCCAGGTTAAACAGGGTGGATATTTCAAGCTGGCAAGGTTATCATCCTTTCTTCCCGAGCAACTTTCAACTGAAACGAACGTTTCTGTTTTAAATCAGAAAAAGTCTCTCTCGATGCTAAAACCATTCAAGAATCATATTTATTTATTTATTTATTTATTTATAATTTATTTATTTATTTTATTTTTAATTTATTTATTTTTTGACCGGTAAGGGGATCGCAACCCCTGGCAAGGTGTTGTCTGCACCACGCTCAGCCAGTGAATGCACCAGCCATCCCTATATAGGATCTGAACCTGTGGCCTCGGCGCTACCAGCACTGCACCCTCCCGAGTGAGCCATGGGGCCAGCCCCATAAGTATTTATTGACAGCCTACTGTGTGCAAGCTTTTATGCCAGGGAAAACAAACATGACGGATTAGCAGTTATTGTGCTCAAGAAAATACACACCTAAAATAAGGGAATAGCCTGGGCTAAATTAATCTTAGGATATGAGATGTCACAGGAAAGGGACAAACAATGTATGGTGAAGAATCAGAAAGGGGAGAAGTACATCTGACTGCATGACAGAAGCAAATCAAAAAATGTTTATAGAGGAGGAAAGCTTTAAAATGGATCTTAAGGAATCAGCAGGATTTCTACAGACAGAGATGAGAGGAAATCCATTTCCAGGAGGAAAAATTTGGTGATGCAAATATGAGTTTTGGTTTGAGGAAATATAAATAGTTTAGTTTGACAGAAGTTTAACATGATTATGTAGTTTTGTGTTTTTTTTTTACTTAAAGTTTACTAACAAAGACTTAAAACTTAGAAGTCAGAAAAGATGGACAGTTTTAACTACAAAAAAAAAAGAGGTAAATCTGTGTGTTGAAAGATGCCATGAACAAAGTTAAAAGACAAGTTCCTGAAAATGAAAACCTTTGCATTACTAACAAAGACTTAAAACTTAGAAGTCAGAAAAGATGGACAGTTTTAACTACAAAAAAAAAGAGGTAAATCTGTGTGTTGAAAGATGCCATGAACAAAGTTAAAAGACAAGTTCCTGAAAATGAAAACCTTTGCATTAATAACATTTGACTACATATTATGTCATAGAACAAACATCCAGAATTTCCATTGTATAGGGAGTATCAATTGATCTCATTGTCATGAAACTAGAAAATGATCACAATGTAAAAAAAATAAAATCAATTATTCAAAAATTTTAAAACATTCTCCTAAGTAGCTACAGAGATAAAGATGATATTAAGGTACAATTACAAAATGATTGTAAAATAAAACTGTAAATTACTATCAAATTGCAAGGGATAATCCAAAGTTATTTCCTAATAATTTATAAGTTCACATGCTTTTATTACTAAAAAAGAATCACATATTTTCAACAACAGAAGCTAGGAAAAAACAGTAGAAAAATAATCCATAGAAAGCAGAATGGATGAATTAGGAAATTTGAATCTAGGAATGAATAATTTTTTTTTTTAAAGAAACTAGACAATAAAACCAAAATATAGTTTTCGGAAAACATAATATACATAAAACTTCAAATAGTTAAATTAAGGCCAAAAAAATGAGAGTAATATTGAGAAAATCTAAAAGCACTAGTTAATATCTTTAGACTTCCCAAATGTATTTACCAACATTGTGATTATAATCCATATTTGCAGAAAAATTTTAAGTACTTCACAAAAAGGTTCCTAAGTCTTTATATAACAGTAAGCATGGCAGAAGAGTAAAATAATAAAAAAATAAGAATTATAAAGGAGACCCTGTAGTTTGAGATATGAACATAAGCTATAATGCACGGTAATTGAAACAGCCTGGAATTAGCAACAGAATTTATGCCTCATTCAGTGGAATTAAAGTTAAAGGCCAGGAGTAACATTAAAAAAAAAAATCCCTATATTTAAAGAAAAATAATGGTGGAATTTCAAATAAAAGAGAAAATTATAGAAGAAAATGTAGAAAAAACTTTATATAAATTCAAGAGAAAAAGGTCTTTCTCAACATAGTCCTCAGTACAAAAACCTTAAAAATTACATGTAAATGTTACAAAAATATAAACCTTCTAATAAAAATACACCATAAATTAAGTGACATATTTAATATACATATATATGTACTATTTTTGATTTATCAAACTGGTAAAGATAAAAGAGAGTGATAACACCCAAATTAGCAAAGTTCTGAGTGTTCTCCTTAAACTGTTGTAATTGGTTGTCTTTCTGAAGTTCAATTAGTCCACAAACTAAAGATCAGAAGATTAGCCTGAGGACAGAGACTTATGTTTGTAGCTGAAGATCTTAAAATATTTATTTTTCTATGCTTGTGTGTTGATACATTCATGCTTGTAAATCTGGTGTATTAATCAGAATTTGGTCAGGAAACAAAAGCGAATCAAGAAGGGATTTAATAAAGGGGATTGTTGCTTGCCAAAACTTTAGAAAAGCTAAGGGGCATTACAGGTCCAGCTGCCTGCCCCGTTTCAACAAACAAACAAACCACACAAAAGTCAAATGTCGGTGAAAATAGAAGTCAGCTTTTATTGAGGAATACCACTGAGCTGAGGAGAAATATTAGGCTAGCCCATCACTCCAGTAAACCTAAAGGAGAATGGCCAGACTAAAGCCATCTCAGACAAATTTACTGCGGGGGGGGGGGGGGGGGG
>NW_007733157.1:19722-21042 GCF_000696425.1 Galeopterus variegatus | reverse complement strand
GGGGGGGGGGGGGGGGGTGTGTTAAAAGGAGGCTGAGGGAATGAAATGTGGAAAAATGAAAAGCAGGAGGGAGGGGGACTTAAGCAGCGAGGGCTTCCTGCACAGTCTCGGGTGCAAAGTGTCACAAAGACTGTTTGGTTTCTGCTCCTGTCTTTGCTGTTATCTCATGATCCTGCTCGAGGGGAGAAATCAGAAGAGCTTTATTGATGTTTCCCTAGGTTTTACAGAGTCTGCAAGTTTGCAGCTTCAGACTGGCTGGAAAACAGCTTCACATACATGTAAATAATGTCATCTTGCCCCACAATCAAAGTTCAAAATACGAAATAACCATGGGAAATGAGGGAACTCGGAAAAATGCATGCCAAGAAAAAAACTGTGTCCTTTTAAAATTTGCGTACAACCCATGTGGTTTTAGGGCCCAACATGGCTTCAGTCCAGTTCACTCCAACAAGGGTTACAGATCAGACAAAAGAGGCATTGGCTTTCAGGAGGTAGAGAGGCTGCAACCTCAGTTCTAAAGCAGGTGAGTCACTGGAGAATGCCCAGGAAGAAATGAAAGCTTGACATCTAAGTCCCCACATGTTGGTCCACTATGGCTGGAGGAGGCTAATGGCTTCTTTTGTGTTCCCCAAATCTCTCACATGGGTGCCTCTTATTGACAGAATCTAACCCAGACTCCATGGGGAAGGGATGCAGAAGAGAATTCAGAAGGGGATGAGAATGACACTGAACTGGTACATTTGCTCTCTGTTTTCTATTTGTCTGTGTGTTCTAGAAAATGCAATTCATTCAATATTCAACAATATTTTTACAGAGTATCTAACATGTTGGGCAATCCTGTTAGGCAACAGGGATACAGCAGTCAGGAGGGAGCATAGACTCTCATTGAGAGAGACAAGCAATAAACAGGATAAAGGAAGTCTGCTAGAAGGCAATGCATGCTAAAAAAAAAAATAAAGGAAGGAAGGAGATGGGGGTGTCAGAGCCTCACAACTTTAGATAGTGAGGTAGGGAAGTCTTTGAGAAAGGCACATCTGAGTAGCAACCTAAAGGAAGTGGGGAAGAAAACCATCAGCATATTGTGGAGAGCATTCTAGCCAGAGGGAAGGGCAAGTGACTGTGTCCCATTGTGTTCCCAGAACCAGAGGCAGCTAACTGGATGTGGACAAGAGGAAGAGGGAGTCATAGCAATCAGAAAGATAATGTGGGATGCGATGAAGAAGGGCCTTAAAAGCCACTATAAGAATTTTGGATTTTATCCAGAGGGAGATGGAAGCCATTGGAAGGTTTTGATCAAAGAAGTAACATGATCAGATTTAT